>NC_056728.1:552295549-552568049 GCF_019279795.1 Protopterus annectens
ATGCAGATGCGAGAAGCTTCCTTAGAATGTTGACTTGGGCTGATGCTAACACAATACAACCATAACATGGTTAAGTAAAGGTTGTGCATTTTGTCAGTCATAATTTTTAATATTGGTATGTGTTAAGACTTTTATTCTTTCTTTTAGGTATTCTGTGTGCATGCTACCTTTGCCTTTTATCCAGAGCTATGGCATATTGTGCACACATACATCTGCCAACAATATCTTTGGCTGGTGGTTGTCCCTTAGACTCCTCATCTGTATCTGCTGGAGCTACTGTTACTACCCCTAGTTGTCCTTATTGAAGCTGTCACCTGAGAATGATATTGTGAAACATGGAACAGACCATAAGTATTTTGGCAGAGGTGGTTGGGTTTTACCGTAGGGCACATCCCAAGGAGTCTAGAAACCAGAACCTTGATTTGAGCAAGCCAGATACATGTGCTATTCATAGTCTGAGCTTGGTCATCATTGTTTGCTTGCTCGGTGGGGTTGTGTGTGTTTCTCATGACTGTCATGAGCCATGGTTCCAGGGTATAACCTGCATCCCGCACTAGATACCCTTGTGGAAAGTCACCACCCTTGCATACCTTGTGTACAGCTTGCAGACATGCCATATGTCTGGGTCATGAAAACTGCCTGGGTTACCTGTATAGACGCTATAGATAATCCCTTTAGCATTATATACAACCTGACAGTTTATAGAGTTGTATCCTTTTCTGTTGATGTATCTCCTTCCCTGTTCACATGGTGGGGCTTTTGTCTCTATGTGTGTGTACTTTATGCCCCCCAGGTCTTCAGGGAAGTGTGCTATTGCATAAAATACCTACAGGGTTCTTGCTATCTACTGTGAGGCTTGTGGGAAGCAGATATGCTCCTTTGCATGTTGTAACATTGCATTTAGAAACTAATGTAATATTCCGGGAAGCTGATGCCTGTGACACATCTAATATATCCTCTGAGGGTCTATGAAATGTACCTGTAGCTAATATATGTAATTCTGCTCATACCATTGTTTCTACTGGGATGGGTTCTTTATGATTTCTCTGGGGTCTCAGGTGAAGGCAGCAGAGGTTACATATTTTGCTAGTGTTTCCCTGTATACCCGATATTACTCTACAATTTCTGTGTCATGCAGTCCATGCTGCATCAGACTTGGTCTAAACACCCTCCTTCTTCTTGGCCAAGGTCTGGCAGCAGCAGCACCCTGATTTAAAGCTTATTACAGGTTAATGATGGCAGCAGTAAATGTCAGCATCATTTTTTTTTTGTAATTCAAAGAGTTTGGGATTTCAGGGAAAATAGCTAAACTGAGTGCACGCAATTTCTTCATAGCTTCTTGAATAGCTCCGCCATATTGGATTGGTTAATTAGCACGTAATTCGGCTACTAACGCTGTCATTAGCATATTCTGCTGTTTGCCTTTGTTTTATTTAATGAATTTTAACAAATGCCAAACAGCTCGCTATTGTGTGCACAGCAGACCGCATAAACGATAGTTGCATTTAGTGTAGCTATTAATGAATCTAGCCCAAAGGTTAAACCAACTGTATTTGAAGTACTGAATATTTTAAAAGAGATAAAAGAAGTGGAAATGGGATCTTAAGAAAAGGATACAAGTAAAATACAGAGAAAAAATGGAAATTGTGGGAACAATACATGCAGAATGATAAACCAGAATAAAAACTGAGTGACAACAAACACAGCTGTGCAAAATAAACTAAAGAAAATTTTATTATACCTTAATAAGCACTTTTGTGTTGACCTCAGCACTTTATCAGACTTTAAAAATACACAGATCAACACTCACTATTTTCTAGTGAACAGGAATGAGGGTACTACTGGGTACCAGTATACAATGGCCATCTCTTTTTCATGAATGCCACATAAAAACTGCCTCATTAGAGATGGGTTGGGAGGGTGGCCTAATGGTTAAGGTGTTTGTCTTACAAACACAAGTTGCAGTGGTTAAGGTGTTTGCCTTACAAACACAAGTTGCAGGGTTTGAGTCTCACAAGGGATAATTGGCTAAGTTTAAAATGGCTCACAAGGGCAATTAGCTTAGTTCTAATCTATGAACCTATGAACCTATCATGCACCCCTGTGTACCTCACACTTCTGTGCTCTGGGTGCTAGTTGTGCAGTGAAGCCAGATAGCAGAGCAGTGATAGCAATATCTTTCTGAACTGTCTCTCACTGTTGTGCTATGGTCCACTGTCTTGTCCGGAACTGATGCACAAAGAATTTTCACTTGCTGGACAATAAGGAACACCAAGGGTCATTACCATATTATGGAAATAAGGGGTCTTGTGCTGTGAAAACTTCCATTGGTGTGAGCTTGTCCACATAACTGTAGAGATCAGAACAACTTTACTTGTGGTATCACGTTTACCTGCATTACAGGGTCTCCATTGCTGGTAAGAATTTTTGTATTTTTTTAAATGATGTTGTGCCAGTTGAGTAACATAGTGGCAAGGCTGAGGACTGTTGTGCTGACAGTGGCAACATCGTCCACTAGCATTTGATTTGATTCCTACTGGTTACTCCACTGGGTCCAATGAGTAATCCTCTTCTGACATGTTTATAAATGAAATACATTCAGGGAGGAAGGTGATTTGCATATGTATTCCATGCAAGATCTTGTTTTGTACTTCCCACTGTGATATTTTTTGGCACTTTAACTGTTCAGAGTTCTGCACTGTCTTTATTTTTGCTTGACTGAATTATTTATATATTTTTTGGCAGAATTTTGTTTACAGATCTGTGCTGAAACTTTTTTCTCCGCTCACCCTATGGCTGTTGTGTTGTTAAAGTTGGTGGCTTTTGCAGTTGCCCAACACTACTGTAAATTTGATCTGGGACACTCCTTCCAGTCCCATCTCTTTACCTCATTCTTCCTAATACAGAGATCATTTGGGAAGGCCAAATCCCTTAGTCCCTTAACCTTGAATTATCTTCTGTTCCTGCTCTCTCCCTTTTTACTTTAAAAAAAGACACTTTATTCATCTGCTTATATTTTCCTAATGTGTGTTTCTTCCTACTACTCTGCTACTTCATCTTGCTTTGCTTTTTCTCTGCTTGCTGCCTGTTCTCTAAAGTGTTCAACTGCATCTTTTCTGTTGCATTTATTACTGCTTGTTTATAGCCTATCTAAATTGTTAAGTGTTATTCTAAGCTCTTAGTTTTGGTTTAAGCACTCGGGTTTTAGGCCCATCCCTCAGCTCTCCCTGGCCTTTCTCCCTCAGATTCTGACAAATATGGATGGACAATTTCCTACAGTTTCTCCTACCAGTCTGGTTGATATGGACATCCTGAGACAGTGCAGCAACTGCCTCATGTACATGGACAATCATCTATTACTACTACCACCTAGGAACACAATTTGTGAGAGATGCAATTACATTAGGAACCTAGAGTCCAAGCTCTCTCCCCCTCAAGCCAGTATATTTGGCACTGAAAAGGCTGTCAACACAATCACTACACCACAAACACCACCCACACCTACACAACACATACCTACATATGGGGAGGTCCTCCACATAAACATACCCAAACAAAGGAGACCTCCGAGGCAAAAACACATGCAATCTCCACAGCCCTCCACACCACATACCACACCTGGTCCACACATCTGTGCCTCACAGCCACTAAGGCTTCACCATAAACCCAACATATTAGTCATAGGAGACTCCATTGTGAGACACACAAATGTGCCTCTCACCAGGCCAGATAAGGAGAAAGTCACGGTTAGTTGTCTGTCAGGTGCCAGAATCTGCAATATCACATAAGCATTCAAGTCTCTCAACAACAGGTACTGTTATGACTCTGTCATAGTCCACGTTGGCATAAATGTCTTGAGACATACCTCTCTGGAATATATGAAGAGAGACATGATTGAGCTCGGTGATTATGTGTTCCAGGCAGGTATGTCCCTAGCCTTAAGCAGCATTCTGCCATCACCCAGAATGATGCCTCAATACAAAAAGAAAATGATTGACTTTAACAATTGGCTTAGTTTCTGGTGTCATTCCAGGGAGATCCAGTACCTGACAGCCTGGGAAAATATGATCGAATGACCATGATGCTTTGCCAGAGATGGCCTCCATCTGTCTCACCTGGACTTCAGAATTCTGGTAAAAGCACTTGCTCTTGCCTCCCCTATAGTGCCTTTTTTAGGAAATGTGATGAGGTTAAAGTTACCAACATAAACATTTCAACAAAACACAAATTAAAGATCATGCTGCTAAATGTTAGGAGTCTAAACATGAAACTGCACTCACTGCAAGCATTCCTAACCTTTGAAAATGCTGACATCTGTGCAGTCACAGAAACCTGGTTCAAAGCTGTGGAGAGCACCCCAGCATTACCTGGTTACTCATCCTATCATACATTCAGACCCCAGACAGTGGGCAGTAAAGCCAAAGGAAGTAGAGTTTCAATATACATTAAAGACATACACACCTCCAGGCTGGTCATACAGTACGATGCACAGGAGACACTCCAGGTGCAGTTAACCACTGACAAGACCCCTATTCAAATCATAGCTAACTACCGGCCCCCAAATCTGACTCAAGATGCCGAATCTGCCTATTTGTACCTGTTTGAATCTATCAAGATTCAGCCCTTTACCCTGATCCTGGCTGACTTTAACTTCCCAAACATAGATTGAAAGAACTACTCATGCCAGAACACAAATTCCCAGACATTTGTTGATTTTGTCAATGCAAATGCCTTAGAACAGCTAGTCGATACCCCCACAAGAGGTGATATATCTTTGACTTGGTATTAACCAACATGAGTAACCACTGCAGCATCCCTATAGTAGCATCCACCCTGGTAAAATCCAACCACAAAGCGGTCACTTTCAAAGTCACCATCTCCCCTAACCACCCCCCCCCTCTAGCTAGGATCAGACATAAAAACTTCTCCAAAAGCTGATTGCAGCCTTGTGAGAGATGGTATAAACAGCTTCACAACCCCCTCCCCCTCTGTAGGAACTGGCACCAATATCCAAAACTACACCAAAGCAGTATACGAGCATTTATATAGATGCATGGAATCAGGAATACCCGACAGGACTAAATCATCCTTCACAAGGAAGAGTTAACCTGTTTGGTGGACATCTGCAATAAATTAACTCTATAACAAAAGGAAACTATTGCTGTCCAAGACCAAGAAGGAGTAGGTGCTCAGTTGGAAACAATGTCTCCTTAGCCTGGGCAAGCAAATAAGAGCACTAGTGAAATTCTCCAAAGCAAACTTTGCGTCCAAATTGGCGACATCTACTAGAGAGAATCATAATGCCTTCTTCACATATGTCTGCAACCTCAAAGGAAGCACTCAGATCTGTTCACAGCTGGCGGTCAAGGACACAACATATACAAATGCTGTAGATATAGCAAACTTGCTGGCTGACAGATTCAGCAGAAACTTTACCCCTCTGATCCCCATCAGTAAATCAGGGTATCCCCAGTACCTACCCCCTTCCCCTTATATCTAGGGAATAGGTCATCACTGCTCTCTCAAAGGCAAAAAATACAGCCTCCATGGGACGCAATAACATCCCAGGCTGCATCCTACATGAACTCAAGCAGGAACTTACAGCATCATTAAGCACCCTATTCAACCAAAGCCTGAGTACTGGATTCATCTTAGCTGAGTGGAGGAAAGCTACTGTCATCTCTTTTCACAAAGGTGGAGTGTCCACTGATCTGGGAAATTATAGACTCATCAACCTAACTAGCCTGATCTGCCAGGCCATGGAACAGATTATCATGGACCTCATTAACAAGGACATTGGCAACCTCCAAATACTTGATCCCACACAGTTTGGCTTTATCAGGGGGAGGTCATGTCTGCTAAACTTGGTCGACTTCTTTGAGACAGTTGCCAAAACCATGGACGAGGGGAAGATAAGTTGTTTATTGTTGTCAGTAACTCTCACTTTGCACAACATAATGCATACATGTTAAGTAGGACTATAGGTCTGTCTCATTTATTTTCCTGTCTACCATATAACATAATTGTCTGTTCATATCAGAGTATGTCTACAGTTTTTTGCCTTAATAGATATTTTTTATTAGAATAGCTGTTCTTAACTTGCCGTTGAAGAAATATTGTTACAGAACTGTTGATCCCATCATTTTTGGGGTTTTCATTGTTTTGCTTTAATATTTGTTTCTCAGATTAATGCAGTGTCCCAAGAATATGTGTAAAAAAGAGTTTTCCTTTTGGATGGGTCATGCATACCATTCAAGTTCCACGAATCAATAATCCATTTTATGCATTGTCTTTATTTTTAAAGAGATTGATTTGATATACAAGAAAAAAAGGAAACATTTCTTGTAACAAATTCAAGCTGTCTTGTTCTGCATACTGATATCTAATTATGACAGTAGAATGCTAGGCTCCTACTTGTTGCAGAGTTGGATAAAGCCCTAACTTTGGCCTAAGTAACCTGTGATTGATTATTAGCTTAGGCATCTGAGGTATGGTATGCCTAACCTGCACAGGGAAACTTGTGCTTGTATAGGACCTGGGGTTCGCTGGGGAAATGTAAGGGGACATGCTGTAAGTGGGAATAGCTTGGGTACATTGGCTGTGTTGCTGCAGAGCTGGGATATATGCTACATATCCCCCATTGCATGTTATCCACTGGAAATTAGTCTCCTCAATGGCCCAAAGCATAGGTTGGAGTAAGTCTGGGGGGATGCAGCAGCACCCGGTTGATGACGTGGATGACAAAGAGGCATTGGTGGCAGCTAATGGTCAGCTGCTGGGAAACAAAAAAAATAATTAAAAAAAGAAGTAAGATTCCTACTTGCAAAACTATACTCTCCTTATGCCCCCGTGGCTAACCCTAGGGTACATGGACTGAGAACAGCTAAGTAATGAATTTATCAGCTATATTGCCCATGATATTTGAATCAGCAACATAGTAAGTGTATTGTCTGACAATGTCTGTTAAAAACACAAAAACAAACTAGGCATACAGAGCAATCATTAATTACTTCCAGTAGCACATCCAATTAAAATAAGCACTTGGGTTTCTACTCCAATAGAGGATTTTATAAACTGAATTTTCATTTCTTTGACTTCAAAAATTGTCAGTAACCTGGATAAGTTTAAATTATTGCACAAGTATCTTAACCAATCATTCACGTTTTCTAATAGCTGATATGTTTAACTGGGTAGAATATATTACTTCATTAGTAAGACTCTGCATTATATTTAAATGACCGGGAAAGTCTGACTAGGACAGAGCCTATTTTCAGCAGAGGCCCAGAGAGAAATGCTCCAGATGCATGTCTTTGGAATATGTGAAGAAACCGGAGTACTCAGAGAAAACCCAGGCAAATGCAGGGAGGACATGCAGACACCACACAGAAGGCATCCCAGCAGAGAACTGAACAGGAGACCTCTTGCTGTGAGGTGAGAATATTTACTGCTGCACCACTGCACCACCCATGATGTTGATATATTATTTAAGTTTAATAACTATAAGCTATTAAGTTTTAAAGAAAGAAACTCGTTGCATTTATCTTTCTTTTTTGGTTAGAGCACATCAGTGGCTTCAATTACTGGTTCACTATAAACTTGCATATAACATATTTTTGCAGTAATTGTTATTTGCTTCCATTGCCCCACATCAAAGAGTACCTGTAATAAATTCTGAGTCATTTCCTTTTTCTGTATAACAGCAAGCCCTTTCACTTTGACATGAGTTGCAATTCAGTGAAAAACCTTCTCAACAAACAAAACTTATCTTTAATTCAACCAAATGGAAAAAAAAAAAAAAAAAAAAAATATATATATATATATATATATATATATATATATATACACACTTTTAAATGTCGAAATTCCGAAATCTTGACTTTAAAAAAAAAGTACCTAAAACATCGAGATTTCAGAATCTTGACATTTAAAAGTGTGTTAAAAAAAGACAGAGACTTTCAATAAAGTGTTTGCAGGGCGGCAAACCCCCTTGCATGCTCAACACCCCCCTACTTAAATATACCAACTCCAAGATCGCACTACAGTAAAGAGAATGGTAATGCTCCTGTTGCACTTACCGTTCTTTTCAATGTAGTGAGATCTCAGAGCTGATATATTTAAGTAGGGGGGGTGTGGGGGCTGTCCCCTGCCAACAGTTTCTTTTGCTTTATTTTTTTAACCCACTTTTAAATGTCAAGGTTCTGAAATCTCGATATTTTGAGTACTTTTTTTAAAAGTCGAGATTTTGGAATTTCGACATTTAAATGTGGACCCATATATATATATATATATATATATATATATATATATATATATATATATATATATATATGTGTGTGTGTGTGTGTATGAAATATATGTGTGTGTGTGTGTGTGTGTGTGTGTGTGTGTGTGTGTGTGTGTGTGTGTGTGTGTGTGTGTGTGTATTAGGAATTGCTCCAGATGCATTAAGGGATAAAATCCTGTGTATATCCCAGTCAACTTGGGTTTGGTTAGCAGCTTTGGTGTTTGACACAGAGGTAGGTGATGGATGAGTTGTGCCATTCTGGGGGAGGGGGTGGTCTCAAGAGCATTCCTTACATAATGCCTGATGGAGGACAGGAACATGTTAGGAAGAGGATGTAATCCTAAGAAGCATTAAGGTGGAGTCCTTGACTGAGATGCCAGAGACAACTGATATGTCATCACATTCCCAGTGTTCCTACTCTCTGGATGCAACTAAGAGACCATGGGGAGATGGGGTAAGTCATAAATGAAAAAAAATCTACTGGCAGATGGTGAAATGACCAGATCCCCCTTGTTACATTTAGGTTCCACACCAGCCACGACCCATATGGAGAGTGTCTGTCGCTAATGGAGAAGTTTGGTAGACCTGGTGATGGATGTGGTGCACTGGGATAGGATGACATAAGTTGAAGCAAGGGGGACTAAAATACATGTAACTCGGGGATTCATTAACTCCATGTAGGCTTTGCACTAAGCCTACATGGAGTTTATGTGTTTGCTCAATGAGCTGCAGTGCCAATCGCATATGCATGCCATGCACTGCACTTACATGAATACAAGTGATGTTTTTTGGTCAGCAACAGTATTGTCAGCCAGGAAGCTATGCAGAGCAGCAAGAATGCAGAAAAGAGATGCATGCAAGTTTGTCTACAGGCAACCTGCTCTGTGAGATTGTGCGGACAGCCACAATGAGTACCAGTCGTTAAAATAATTGCACAGACAGCCACAATGAGTACCAGGGGTGAAAATAATTGCAGTAATTACAGTATTACCACATTATAGAAAAGTGTACTCAAATTCAGACTGTATGAAGTGAGGAGCTTTGCCTCCCACCCCCCCTAACTAAAAATACCAACTCAGACATCGCACTACAGTGGAGGAAGGCAAATCCCCGATGACGGCCAAGCGATTTTTTTCCCCTGGGAAAAATTCCCTTTTGTGGCCATTCGGGGTTTTTGTATTTGACTTAATATGTGTCGATAAAAGGGCATTCAGTTAACAGCCTATTTGATGCCGTAATATAGACCCTATTAAGCACATATGTAGACAGCACAGTATGTACTGCTGTTTACACTTCCAGTGCTAGTATATGTATGTCATCGCATATGCCAGTATATATGTGACTGTCACACAAGGTTACATGTCATTAGAAATGAATAGTTGTGATATAAACATCGCTGACATTCTCATTGGAGAGGATGTTTAGCAAGCATGATATATACAACTGGGGGTATGTACATGTTGTGAAGATCTGCAAAATGACTTGCTTGAATATGACTGAAATGTTAGCATAGCTCACAACTAATCAAGGCTACATAGCAACAGACTCATGGACAACTGCTGACAGAAACAGGCACAATCAGATACAATTTTAAAATATTAACAATATTATCTGTGACATTGCCAGAATGTGTGACTTTAAATTATTATACATGTTCTGCAGGAACAGATGTGTGCAACTGTAATGATTGCCAATATTCTATAAGGGGGATTTACCACCCCTTTTCCAAAAATAAACTGTCTTTGCAGGGGTTAAGTTGGACAGTTTTAAACCTGGAGTTGAATTCAGGGGCAATCCTGGCCATTTGAGAGGTTTGCATGACTCATAAGCCACAAGCCACACATGCAAGAATCAATCCCATGCCATCAATGCTGTCGATGATCTCTGTATTTACTAGGTGCAACACAGAAAGACATATCACATGTGTATCTTGTACAACACCTTGAATGGGAGTCTGCAGTGTCAATTCCTAATAGGTATGCATACCAAAGAATAGTTCTGTATGGCAAACAACATGTGTACAAGCTCACTGTGCCAGATGTAATATACTTGACTAAAGTATCCTTCACTGACATAGGTATCTGCCACAAGGGTAACAACACTTACAAGCAGCACACTATTATGAGTGGACTCCCTACACACAGCTGGGCATTGCATATATTTGCCATATGTATTAGCAATGAACATTGTCTGAAGCATCTGCAATTGATGTTTGAATTAAAAACTTTTGAGTTATAATGAATGGTACAGCAGTATGTGACACTGATGGCAATGCATCAGCTATGCCCATGTGCACAAAAACTACAGCAGTGCAAACTCTAGCATCAATGAGCAACAAAGCTGTCACTGTGATAATTTGTTCACTTACCAAACAATACATGGAGCACACTCTATAAGCACCTCAAGACATGTGCCACACAATCACTGTCCATCTGACATTGACAGTCAAAATGTTATACTGGCATGAAATCCTGACATGAATGCATATGTGTTAATGCAAACTGTCAAGTAGTAATACTGATGTGATGTGCTGTTATGTCAATGATGATGTACAGTCACACAATAGCTGTACCTACGATACAACTGGACTTCATACTTTCATAGGTTAATATGAGAGTACTAGGCAAACATTCCAAGATGACATAAAAGTCTATCCATATTTAACATGAGTTTCACAGTTTTAAATATCTATGTGAAACAAAGTACACACAGTTATGAGCCTGTGCTATGTTATCTAAGACCAACTGCCTCTGTCCATGAGGGGCATGGGTGCAACCCCTAGAGTACAATTACTATTAACTATCCATAGATGTAGGTTGCACTGAATGAGATCAGGAAAGGCATTTGCTTTACATGAATGGGAAGCATGTTCCAGAGAAGGGGTATGATTTATTATGTCAGATGCTAGATTAACATCCTTGGAATGAGTGACCCTCATGCAGTTTGCTTTACCAATGTGTAACATTTCCATCAGGGCCAGACTGTTGAATGCCCTGTAGACTGGACACAAATCAGCCCTTAGTAATCTGTAGGGGACAGAATTCAGTGATATTGGTTTCAGTCTTTCTACATAGGTTCTGTCTTTTACATTATGTATCTTTCTTGTGAAAAAGCTATGGTGTTGTTCAATCTGTTGTAGTTGTGTGGTGAGTTACATGCAAAAGGGTGCATTGTTCTCAATTATTGCTGTGTTGTGGCGCAAGTACAATGGAATTATAATTTCCTTTGATCTGGATGACATGTCCATAATTATCAGCTCTGCCACATAGAAGGAATTTGTCACCACTGTGGGCACATGGTGGTTGAACTTCCAATAACTATCTATCCGAGTAACCTGATCATGTACCACTGGTTCTGCTCATTGGGGTATGCAATCTACATTTTAATTAACTTGGGAATTTGCTTTACAAAATGGAATATTTTTTTTTTTTTTTACATTTAGTGTGTCTCCATGGCTCTGGCACCAGTCATTTGTGTGCATCAATACTTTCTGCAGTATATCAATACAGTTATTGGATTCAAAGATTGTCCACAATTTGCAGTCATCCACAAAGTCAGTTGGACAAAAGCTAAGTTTGCCTTGAATTCTGAAAATTAAATACCAAACACGAAAGACCCAGTGCAGCACCCTGTGGAACTGCACTGGTCACTGGCCTCTTGTAGAGGTATGTATCCTGTTGGTGATTCATTGAGTGACCCACTTGGTGATGTAGTGGTTTATGGCTAGTTGAGACAGTTTCTCTGTAATATCTGAGAGTGGAATTGTATCAAATGCCTTGGTTAGGTTAGGTTAGGTTAAGTTATGTGGGATACACATTCTTTCCTTAATTCATGGCCTTGGTGACCTTCTCTAAGTCAACCAGATTTAACAGACATGATCTAGCCATAATGAATCAAAAAGGGTTGGTTATACAGTTGGGAGATTACCTGTGTATATGTTGATAAGGTCCATGATGATTGTTTCCATTGACTTGCAGAGGAGGCTAGTCAGGCTTATGGGTCTATAATTCTCTGTGTCAGGTGATGGCCCCTCTTGTTCAGATAGATGACTTTTGCTGTCCACCATTCTGCCAGAAAATAGTGATTATGTACAATAGTTTGTGGGGTTCCCTAATAGGGACACACAATTCACATGGTCAGACACAGTTAAAGGCAAGAGACATTAGATACTATACAGAGCTCAGTGAAGTAGTTACATGTTACAATATTTAGGGATTATCCTTTCAGTATTTAACTTATTCAGGGTTGGTACATGGGCAAAGCCAGTTCATTTTGAGATACTGTTTGAGGTTATTTTTGAAGAGACCTATGGAGGATTGTAGGGTTATATAGTTTGGCAATGAATTCCAAGTTTTGCCATCAAAGTTGGCAAACAGGGATTTACCAGCAGCATTATTAGCTTTGTGGGTTTGGACCAGTAGTTTGGTGGCTAATCGTAGGGATCTCAAGTTGCTATATGGCTTAATGATATTTATAAGTGAAGGCGTATCCTCAGGGTGGTACAAAATTTTGTGTGCTATTAAGAGTTGATTGAATTGAATTAAGCTGGGCAGTTCTCGCCACTCTAGTTGTTTCAGGTTCTGGCAGTGGTGGGTTCTATAAGTGGAGCCAGTGGTGAATCTGGTAATATGGTTGTAGCTATGGGAGAGCTTACCTAGTTTGGATTTGTTGAGGTTTGAGAGTGAAGCACATAAAAGAGTAGAGAGTAGGTCTGACCGTGCAATTGCAGTTCTAGCCAGTGGGGTGAAGAATGTTTTGTTTCTATACAGTGATCCAAGCTTCTTATTGATGGTCTATATGGTTTTGTTGACCTGTAGGTCAAATTTAAGATTATTGTCTATGATAACGCCTAGGAACTTAGTGTGTTGATCTGAGGAGATAGTGGTATCATTGTTAGACGTGACAGAGAATGAAAGTGTGGCAGATCTACTAGTGGGGGTGAAGAGTAGAAGTTTAGTTTTATTAGGGTTCAGCAATAGGCATTGGTTGGCGAGCCAATTCGCAATAGTGTTGAATGTATTTTGGGTTAGGATTTGCAGTTCAAATGGGGAGGTGGCTGAGCAGATCAGAATGGAATCATCTGCATATTGAATACAGGTAGCTTTAGGAATAGCAGTGTGAAGGTTGTTGATAAAAATAGAGAAGAGTAGTGGACCTAGTATGGAGCCTTGAGGGACACCAAGTGTGAGAGGTAGCTGGCTGGAGAGTTTGCCCTGCCATAATACTGCCTGTTGTCTACCAGTCAGGTAGGACTGGAACCGCTGGATTGTGTGCTTATTGAGGAAAATAGACTTGAGAGAGATAATGAGAAGTTCATGGTTGACCATGTTGAAGGCTTCTGATAGGTCAAGAAAAAAGGTGGAGGATAGCCTATTGTTATTCATATTTTGGTTTATGGTGTTAGTAAAGGAAAGGAGGGCTGAGGTCGTGCTATGGTTTGGCCTGAAGCCGTGCTGGGAGTTGAAGAGTAAGTTATTCTGTGTAAGGTACTGCATTAGTTGCTTGTGTACACGTCTCCATTATTTTGGCTAGTGGGGGAAAGAATGGCAATGGGTCTATAGTTGGATATGTCTGTAGAACTTCCACCTTTGTGGAGTGAGATGATGTGGGATATTTTCCAGAGGGAGGGGATAGCATTTTCAGATAAGGTTCTGTTGATTAGGATAGATATGGGATATGAAATGGCATCTGCCGGTATTTGTAGATACTCTGTAGGCAGGGGGTCAGCAGCGAGGGTGGTAGGTTTTAGTTTTTTATAAGTGTTTTGATAAAACTAGTGGATATCAGTTGGAAGATAAATTGGGGGTGATTGGTGGGTAGATTAGGGGTGTGGTTTAGGTTTGTGGGGGTTAATTGATTTGCTAGAGATTGGATTGTTTCAGTGAAAAAGTTATTATAAGTGGCAGCTATGGTCTCATGGGAGTTATCGGTGAGGTTAGCTGGAGTTGGGGTGGCAGAAAGACCTGGATGTAGAAGTTGATTTAGGTCTGCCCAGAACGTTTGAGGGTGGTTTTGGTGTTTTTGTAAGAGATTTTGGTAAAAGCTTTTTTTGTCTAGTAAAATAGATTTTTTTTGTATCATTCCTGAGATGATCAAGTGGGGCTTTAGTTGATCTCCAGCTGGCACAGGCTTTGTTTCTAGCTTTGATTTTAGATTTGGTATCCTTTGTGAGCCATGGTGCTGTGTTTGATCTAGATTTTATTGTACGTGCTGGAGCATGGGAATCAAGGATGCTTAGGAATTTAGTGCTAAAGTAAGCTATAGCCTCTTCTAGTGGAAGATTTTTTAGTTTTGACCAGTCAACTGCTTTTAGTTCGTTTAGTAAAATAGCACCGTCAGATTTTCTATTTCTAAGTCTTTTTTTATTTGGTCTGGCGGGGGTTTCTGCCTTATGTTTTATGATATCGGTTAGTAGATGGTCACTAAGATCATCAGGGAGAGTGCCAGCTGTGTATAGTTGGGGTTGGTTATTAACTAGGATCCAGTCTAGGATCACTTAAACATTTGTTATGCTATTCTGATAAGCAAGGATGTAGGCCAGTTATACAGAGTGGAATGAATACTTGGAACACCTGCTCCTTTTGCAGATATATCAACAGCAATAACAGTTCTGTTCACCCTGTAACATAGAAAATATATATGTTCCATGTGTCTGGGGAGGTATACATTCATTTTTGCGAAGGCACATTTCCAAATGGCTGTATACACAAAACGTTTAGGCAAATTCCGTTACACTGATGTCCTGAAATGTCATAAGAATATTGAACTTTGACTTCCCGATTGCTCCACCACCGAAATGAGTGCTACCATGGGTCAAAAAGGGGGCAAGGTTTTTTAATTTGGCAATTCGGTTTTCACAGTTTTCGAATTTCTCGGTTCGCAGTTTGCGGAAGCAGCATCGCAGATGTGGCAGCCGAATTTTTGAAGGTAAACCATCTGCGGATTGTAATAGTCGCAACATTGTTTATTTGGCTCAGTGCATAAGCTGTCAAGCATTTTATATAGGTAAAAGTAACAACGTCTTAGAGAACGCATACATGATCACTATTACTGTTTTGGAAAGAAATCTGAACATAGTGCTATAGCTAAGCACATGATACTTCATGGTGATAACCATTATATTGATTTTACAGTGCTTGATAACCAAGAAATGTGGAATAGGAAGGGTGATTTAGTTAATAAGACGGAACAAACAGCTGAGATGGATTTTGCTCCTGACAGCTCATAAACCACCAATTCTCAATGATTATGTTTCCTTGAGACCTGTTCATAAAAACAGGAAGTAATGACTGTTATGCTGTAGGCTTTGTATATATTTATTTTTATGTGTGTGTGTGTATAAATATATATATATATATATATATATATATATATATATATATATATATATATATATATTGTGTATATGTATATATATATATATATATATATATATATATATATATATATATATATATATATATGGGTCCCCTTCAGTACACCGACACGCCAGAAGGTCGACATTCTAAAGAAGGAGATGATAAGACCGACGGTGCAGATGATCGACAAGGTGAGATCCCGACGGATGAAACACCGACATGGGAAGGTGTGAGCGCGACTCTGTAAGTGTGCGATAGAGTGAGGAATTTAGTGTTAGGGAGCGGACAGGTAAGTGTGGGATAGTGAGGGACTGTAGTTTTAGGGGCAGGTTAAGTGAGTTAGGGTTAGGGTGCAGGTAGGTTGAGTGTGCGATAGTGACGGACTATATGTTTAAGGGTGGGTTAAGTGAGTTAGGGTTAGGGTGCAGGTAGGGTATGTGTGCGATAGTGATGGACTGTAGGTTTAGGGGTGGGTTAAGTGAGTTTGGGTTAGGGTGCGTGTAGGGTAACTGTGCGGTTGTGTCGGACCATAGGGTTAGGGTTTGGGTTAAGGTTAGTGCATGTATAGTTGTGTTTACGTTTTGTGTGCCGGTGTGTTGTGATAGGGATCCCTATATATATATATATATATATATATATATATATAACTGTGTGATATATTTTCACTGTTATTTTTTATGTATGTATCTATTTCTTATATGTATTTCTGTGTTGGTTTTACAGCATTGTGTTTTTAAGTTGATTACTTTCTAATTAAGAGGTTTTAATTGATTTGTTGATGTGATTGGATATTTTTTTCCTGCAGTCACATATTTTAGGAATGTGTGGGTTTTGAATCATATGGTCTGAAGAAGCAATCCTGTGAGGTTACGAAAGCGCTTACCATTTATTTTTATCCTTGTGAATAATGCGTGCTATTTCTATTTCCTTCAAGTGTGGTTCTGTACTTGGATTTTTTGGTATTTTGCTGGACTTTTGTATTTTCATGTCAGTTCACCAGCTGGGCATTTTTGCTGTTTGGATTTCTACTTTTGTGTGTCACTCACATTGGCCATGGCTAAAGGTACTTCTAATAATACTAGGACTGAATGTCCTGCTATTAATGTTGATGGACTCCCAACGTTTTATACAGCTGCTAAATGTAGATTCTAACCCCTTGCTAGCAGGGGATTTTAATTCTGAAGTTATTTCTGATCCTGAAGTGGAAAATGTCCAGCTTAATATTCATCAGAAATTTTGTGAGTTGGAGAATGACTTGTACTGCTTGAAATGATTGCAGTATCAGAGGTTACACATGGAAGCTTGTTGCAAGCTTAAAGTCATTCCCAGAGGGCTACGGATTATGAACATGCCTTTCTATGGGTCTTCGTTCCCTGATATGCTAGCAAGGTGGCAACAAATTAACATAGACACTAGCATTTTATATATGCAGTTAATTATTGAGTTTTTCTTCCCTATAGAACAAGAACTATGTGATAAAACTCAGCGTATGCAAAATGAACTATATAGGGAGTCCACTCATACCATGGTGGATATTCGTTTATCCCAACTTATTGAACAGATTCAGAGTTATGAGAATAAATTACTGTTGACTAAACAAAAGAAGTTAAAGAGAGACTTAGCAGACTTTCAGAAAGATCATGTGTTTGCTTGGCCAAGGGACTTGCGATCGGGTAACACAGTTGAGTCTAACAGCAATAAAAACCCTGAGAAACCCTCTCCTGTTATGGATAATGTGCATTCTAATGAAAGAATCAATATTTTGCAAAAGCTGGGCTCGTAACCAGTTGTAAGGAAGAGGACAATTACCTTTGGAAACTATGGTTAATGTGAAAGAAATGTCATCCACTAATCAGGATCGCCCTTTTCCCTCGTTGTCCCTCCCCTTCAATACACATCAGAAGGGGAATCCTCAAACAGGTTCACAGGGGCAGAATCCCGAGAGGAAACAATTGTTTGGGGATGGGCAAGTACAGACAATAAAGAAGATGTGGCAAACAGCTTAGTTTTCAATATTTCCAGCAGGGTTTTATCATCAGAAGAGCTCGCAGTGCTTAATAAAGGGTTAACTTTTATTCTGGTATGTAGGGCGGACTTGCCAGATACTATAGTTGAACTCAGAATGTTTATACATAATGCAGCCTTGAAAATAATGTATGGTGCAACGGATCAACCTGGCTATTCTTATAATTGGTTTAAATGCCCTAGTAATTTTTTACCCATGCTTCCACCAGTTCTGGACATATTTATGAAAACTTGTGAAGAGGATTTATATCAAGCTTTCTATCAGGATACAAGAGGTAAAATCTTTTATAACATGACTTTTGCTGAAACACAAGGTTTGAACTCTGCGTGGTGATATAGACATTCTCTTTCATGACGCAAACAATAAAACCAAAAGAAACAAACAAACAATAGGCATTCACCGGACTATAATTAATTTAATTGTAAGCGCTTTCGAATGTAGAAATTTACAAACTCCTTCAGACAAACATATAATTAATAACTAACCAAGATTAAATCACCCTCCACATCAGTGGCATCGTATCCTGTAAAACATTTAAATAGATAGTGCTTCATTAAATCACAGTATAATCACAAAGACATAATCAACCTGAATAAAATTAATTTCACCTTCAACCAATCCTAAATGAACTGGCATATTTTAGCCACTAATGATCGAGTTTTAAGTGTTGTAGAGAATAAGCCTAGGTATGCATACAAAAATAAAAGATCACTTAAACATTTGTTATGCTATTTTGATAAGCAAGAACGTAGGCCAGTTATACAGAGTGGAACGAATACTTGCAACACCTGCTCCATTTGCAGATATATCAACAGCAATAACAGTTTTGTTCACCCTGTAACACATAAATTGTACATCTTCCATGTGTCTGTGGATTGTAATAGTCGCGACATTGTTTATTTGGCTCAGTGTATAAGCTGTCAGGTATTTTATACAGGTAAAAGTAATCGATGTCTTAGAGAACGCATAAGTGATCACTATAGCTGTTTTAGAAAGAAATCTGAACATAGTGCTATTGCTAAGCACATGATACTTCGTGGTGATAACCATTATTTTGACTTTACAGTGATTGATACCCTAGAAATGGGGAATAGGAAGGGTGATTTAGTTAATAAGATGGAACAAAGAGAGCTGAGATGGATTTTGCTCCTGGCAGCTCATAAACCACCAAGTCTCAATTATAATGTTTCCTTGAGACCTGTTCTTAAAAACAGGAGGTTAAGGAATTAGTGACTGTTATGCTGTAGGCCTTGTATATATTTATTTTTGTGTGTGTGTGTGTGTGTGTGTGTGTGTGTGTGTGTGTGTGTGTGTGTGTGTGTGTGTGTATATATATATATATATATATATCGTTGTGTATATATATATATATATATATATATATATATATATATATATATATATGTATAAATGTGTGATATATTTTCACTGTTATTTTTTATGTATGCATCTATTGCTTATATGTATTTCTGTGTTGGTTTTACAGCATTGTGTTTTTAAGTTGATTACTTTCTGATTAAGAGGCTTTAATTGATTTATTGATGTGACTGGACATTTTTTCCCCTGCAGTCACATGTTTTAGGAAGGTGTGGGTTTTGAATCATTTGGTCTGAAGAAGCAATCCTGTAAGGCTGTGAAAGCACTTATCATTTATTTTTATCCTTGTGAATAAAGTGTGCTGTTTCTATTTCCTTCAAGTGTGGTTCTGTACATGGAGTTTTTGGTATTTTGCTGGACTTTTGTATTTCCAAGTCAGTTCTCCAGCTGGGCATTTTTGCTGTTTTGATTCCTCTATTATGCACAGCTCACACCTGTCTGACATGCCAGGATGTAGAGCTAGCACACAGCTTGGCTGTGTTCATGCAGACACTCACACACACATTTAACACTGAGTGTCCATACAGACACCCACACATATCAGGTACATGAGGCATTAATTAGGGTAGCAGGTCATTCTGCCTCAGTGGCCATTTGATATTCTCTGCACTTCTGCTTGCCTGCTTTTCTTACTCACACAGACTCACTACTATTGTTTTAGCCTTGGCTCCTATCACCCTAATCCCCATCCTGTGCAAATGATGATAACTGTGCCATCACCTTATTTATATTTTTTGGCTTCAAGGATACATATGTATTTGTTCCTGATTCACACAGTGCATAGCTGACTGAGTACTTAGGATATGTATTGGTGATGCTGTTTTGAAACTTTTACTGCTTTCTTACAGCCTTTTTACTGTTGTGATTACTACCTTGAAATCATTGATACATAACTGCGGCTTATAGCTGCACTTGTGAGAATGTAGGGATGATTGGACTTTGGACTTCTTTTTCTATTGTGTGTATTTTTGATGCATGAGGCATGTTATCTGATAAACTGCATAAATCATCATCATCATCAGCCTCCTTTTTCCCATTTTTTTACACAGTGTCAGGGTATCATGTTAACTGTTGCCAACTCTCTCAATTAAGTGCTACACTCCTGCCTTCTTCAACACTCATGCCTGTCTGTCACAGATCTTTTTTGACACAATCCATCCACCTTTTTGCTGGACATCCTCGCTTTCTCTTATCTTCTTGTTGTTTGTCCCAAATCTTCCTCACCAGGTTGTCTTCTGCCTTTCTACACATGTGCCCATGCCACCGTAATCTGTTCTCTTTGATCTTTTCTGCAATTGGAGCTACTTTGGCTTCTGCTCTTATATCCTCATTTCTTTGTCTGTCCCACAGTGTGCATCCTATCACCTTTCTCAGGCACTTCATTTCCATCACCTCTAGCTTCTTCAAGTGCTCTGCCTAAACTGCATAAATATATCTACATAAATCAGTCCTGTCACGTATTGATGTCATTGCTGGACAACTCACTCATAATACTTAATTACATCTTCAAGTAACAGTATGCAAGTATCTGCCATTCATTTGTTTTCTTACCCATTTATTTTTCTGTTTCAGGCTCAACACTTACCTTGATAGTCCTGAAGTTACAACTGTTGTAATTCAAGGCTGACTCTGTCTGGTCTTAGCAGTACACAGCCATTACGTGGGTAGGTAAAGGTTGTTAGTATTGCCTGGCATTAATTTTAATGTAGGTATGTGCACAGGATAAAAGTTGTATCCCTTAGGTTGTCAGCATGTATGCTCTCCAGTGCCTGTTAGCCAGGATGAGGACATATTGTGCACTCCTACATCTATCTACTCCCACAGCAGCTGGATGTTTCCCCTCTGAGTCCTCACCTGCATGTGGCTGTGTTGATTTTGACAGTGGTGTAGCAATATGTGCTCCTTCCCCTTGGTGTTCCTGTTGCAACTGTTTTCTCAGGATAATATTGTCTAGGATAGTACAGGCAATGGTACATTTGGCACAAGTACTGGGATCATACTGCAGGGCACCTTTCTGTTGTATCTAGGCACTGAAATTTTTACCTCAGCAGCCCAAACACGTGGTCTATGATATTTCTTGTTTGAGCATGTCCCTCATTATAGCTTTCCTCCATGGATGTGCATGCACTTCTGATGGGAGACATCAGTTATGGTTTGAGTGCATGCCCTGCATCCCCCAGTAAATGGCCTTGTGGGATATCCCCACTGGAAAACCTCTGGCAGAGCTGTGAGTTGTGGCAGATATAGGAGTAGTGGTAACTGCCAGGGTTGCCGGCACACACATTCAGTATGATTCCCTTGACATTGCACATGACCTGGCAGTTAATGGAGTAGAAGTCTTTTCTGTTTATGTAGACCCTTCCCTGTTCCCCATATGGTGGTCTGATCTCAATGTGCATGCAATCTATGGCACCCAAGACTTCAGGGAAGTGTGCTATAGGGTAGAAATCCTGCAGATTTGTAGCTATGTTGTTGGAGTATGGGGAAATAAATATAATTACTGGCATGCTGTAGCATAGCATTCGAGAACTGATGTAGGATCCTGGATGCTGATGCATGTGACACATACCTACCTTGGTCTCCACAGGTCTTGGTTCCTCTTTGTTTGTTCTTGTGCTCAGTTGAGGATAACAGAGGTTGCAGAGTTCCTGGAGTGTGTATCTATCCACCCACCCTGTGATGCTCTACTATTTTCACTTCAGCAGACCATACAAAGTTGAATGGAATCTAAACACCCTTCTTCTTCTTGCCCAAGGAATATGATCATTAGCAGCATAGACTTGAGCCTGTTATTCACATACATGCAGAACAGCAGCAGCATAGAGTTGAGCATGTTATACACATACGTACAGAACAGCAGCAGCATAAAGTTGAGCCTGTTATACAGCAGTTTCTTAGCAGCTTATTTACCATAGGAGGAACTAACTTCTTCCATAACACCAAATTTAAAAGAGCAGTAGACGTATACAAAGTTTGCATAGTGTCCATCTTCTTGACAGCATATATGTGACCATACATGCACGTAGAAAGTTTTCTGGATGTCCTACTAATATAACAAGCAGAACAACATTTGCAGCAGTTAGCATAAATCACATTGTAGGAACTGCATGAAAAAAAATTCCTGGTATATTACAAATTCTGTTGTTTAACAATACAGTATCCATGTTAGTCATAAGAAAACAGCGGTAGTAAAGTTAAATGCATGCTGCATTTAAGTGAATTTATTTACCAAAATAAATGGCCCCATGCTTAAATATAATCAAGTTACTGTTATGACACATTAGCAAAGTCACAGTTTAATGTTTTAGAAAGGCACAGCTTCTTCATCTTTTTCATCATATTCTTTCCAAAGGACACTTGAAGTACTTATTATACCAGTTATCCAGTTATTTAACAGTCATTGGATAAGTGAGATAGGTCTGTATGGTCATACTCTATTGTTGATCAGGTCAATTATTTGCTGTATAGCCCCAAAATCCCAGGTTGTCAGCACTGTACAACATGAATAACTAATATCTAATTTCATTCTCCTTTCATTAAGAGTTTCAGGGGTCAGATCAGTGGTGAATTTACAGTTTCCTATCCATTCATCCAGGATGCACTTAAAGGCCATCAGAAAGACACTTTACATTTAATGGAAGTCTATTCCAGGAGATCCTATTTATGCTGTGGCAGAAGTTTAATTTCTTTGAGCAGGTGTTTAGGGTATTTTTTGTTTTGTGGATGCATAGGAGGTGGCATAGAACTGACTCCTTTGATACTTTGTAGGCCAGGCAGAAGCCCTTGAACAGTCTGTAGGGAACAAACAAGAAGGGAAAATGCTTTAAGTCTCTCTTTGTAGCATAAGGAAGATATGCCCTTGATTCTCATAGTGAGGAAACACAGTGCTCTTTCAAGTTGAGTCATGTTATACAATTGCACACCAAAAGGGGCATTATATTCTATTATGGGTCAGGTGTTCAGAGGATAGTTTATTGACAATGAAAGTGTCATTTTTCAAAAGGATGACATCTGTGTGGTAGGTGCATGGTTGGACATGTTTCCAAAGAACATACTACTACATTTCTTGGCATTTAGCTTAAAGCACCGATTGTTTGTATGTGTAAGGCTCACTTGGTAAATCTAGAAGTCAGATGGGGAGTTTATGAGAGCTCCAAGTTTGCAGTCATTCATAGACTTTGTCATCCACATGCCTTTGACACTGTACCACATATCACAGAAGTAAATACTGAAGAGAAATTACCCTAGGACCTGACATTGTGGGGCACTACTAACAAAGAGACGTTTTGATGAAACCCCCGCCCCCTTACTATTAGACTAGGTTTCATCAGTAAGCTAGTTTGCTATCCAGCAGTTAACATTTGAGTTTACAATTAGGTTGGTTAGCTTATTGACAGTGCCAGACTGTGAGATGAGATCAAAGCCCATGACCAGGTTTAAGTAAGCAGTGTGAAATGATCTGCTTGCAATCCAATGCATAGCCAACTTGTTCAAAGAAGTCCACCAAGTTCAAGAGGCAGAATCTACTTTTAAGAAATCCAAACTGGTTTTGCTCAAGGGATTGTAGACTTTTTATTTCCTTGTTTATAAGTTTCATATTGGTATGATCCATTGCTTTACAGGTTGCTTTACAGGTTAGGTTTGAGAGGCCTATAGTTATATAGTTTTCAGGATCAGTGGAAGGTCCTACATTGAGAAGCAGGATGATTACAGCAGTTCTGCAAATCTCCAGCATGGATTCAGCAAACAGGCTCAAACTGAAGAGTGTCAGTAGCAAATTTACAATTCTGCACTTCGTGCTGAAAAGAAGGCATTCTGGCACACTACCTGGACCTGTGGAGCTAACGGTTTTGGCTTTGAAAAGAACCCTCAGAATTTGCTCTGACTGGGGAAGTGTGGACAGGCTAATATGTGGGGAAAGTTCGGGAGAGATAGGCATGTAAAACATGAATGAAATTTATCCACTAATATGCTAGCTTCATTTTCTAGGTATTAGTATGTGTTGCTATTATGTGTTTTTTTAGTGCATTGCTGAGTATTGCTTCTAAACCTTTTCATAGAGAAAAAAGGTTTTGGGGTTGTTCTTAACATGGGTGGCAATTTTAAGTTTGGGTTTGCCTTTGCAGAATTTTATTTTGCTTCAGAGTTCTTTGTTAATCTCTTTGAATTCACTTTTAGACATTGGGGCATTATGTGTGTTTTTACAGACAATAATTGTCTTCCTGTTATCATGTAGTTTGTTGATTCAAATGACATGTCTTAGATTTTGTATTTATACTATTGAAAAAATAGCTGAATATTAAGTTCTGTCAATAAGATTAGTGGTCTCCATAGCTCAGGTGGTAACACACTCACTTCTGGTACTGGAAGATCAGAAAGCTATGGTTTCTATTCCTACTGCAATACGTTGGAGTTATTTTCAGGTGCTGAGACTGCAGTGCAGCCTGGTGGGATGGGGGGGGGTGATGTACTCTTACGTGTGATGTCCTTCATATGAGATGCTAAACCAAGGCCCTATCTGGTTGAGTTTATGGTTGCTCAGGTAGATGCAAAAGATCCCATGGTACATACTGAAAAAAGAGTACGTCCCCCCCTTATTTATAACATATTTACAAATATTTAAAAATTGACAAATATATAGATATACAAATACATTTACACATATTCATAATTTATTTTACTAGTATACTTAATTTTCATCCCTATTATAACCTCATTCCTTTTTCCATAACCACCATCTGATTTTACTTAATATTGCTGCTAAAATCCATTTACCATTAAACATAATTTAATTTATTCTTCATTCCATAGAACTTGTATGACATAACATAGCTTTTTATCTATTTTTAACATATTCTTTTCTCCTATTTTATAATATTCATATTTAATCATATCCTTGTTTAATTTATCCAATTCTTTTATATCTTTGAATACATCTTCTTTACATATTTTTCCCCATAACTTTTTACCCTTTTCCATTTCAAAAACACATGTTCTATAGTTTCTTCTTTTTGACAATGTAAACATATTCTATCACTTTTCTTTTTATATGGCACATTTCCTTTTACTGGTAATTTATCTATTATCAGTCTCCACAAAAATCCTGACATTCTACTTTCTGACTACACTATTTGCTTCTTATTTTTATAGCTTTACTTTTTTCCATCTGTTAGAGTTTTCCCATGGTTTTACATAGTAATGTTTTATTATTACATTCTTATACAATACCTTTATATCTTTTTCTATATCATCAGTTTTTATTTTCCACAAAAATATATTTTTCTTGGTAATATTTTATATCTTCATTTATACAATCTTTTTCTCTTTTATTCTTTTTTGTTTACCATACCCCAAAATTTATCATAATTATATTTACAGAATTTTACTACTAATCTTTCATCTTTTTATTTATCCACTTTAAATCTTTGTAGAAATTTAATGAAGCAGCATATACCACTGAGTTAATTAACCATAAACCTCTTTCCTCTTTATTTATATAAAACTCCTCTTTTTACTGGGTTTAATCAAAAACCCAATATAAATGAAAAAATATCTGCAATAATTCATTTTCAAATACAGCTGGCAACATAAATACACTTGCAAAGTATAGGTTCATAGGTTCATAGGTAGGTACTAGGCTATCTGCCTGAGGGCATTTTTAAGCCTAGCCAGAGTGTGTCGGCTTTCGCCGCCCCATTGATTAATTAACTGGGCCTCTGTCAAGCAGAGCCTATGAAGTGATCCCAGGGGTACATTTTCTGTTACCCATCCACTCATCAAGGCTTCTCTTGAAGAGTGTTAGTGAGGGGCTTTGCCTAATGTAGTTAGGAATTTTGTTCCAAAACATGGGGAGTCTCTGTGACAGGAATCTATCCCTCCAGTATGTTCTATTTATTGTTGTGGCGAGGTTTAGCTCACTAGACTGCGTGGCTTGCAGTGACTTGGATTTCTTTAGGTGGAGCATGTCCATCAATTCTGAGTTGGACATGACTTTGTAAGTCAGGCAGAGATCACCTCTGAGTAAGCGATATGCCACTGAGTACAGCTGGAGTTTTTTCAGTCGGGCTGCATAGGACATATGTTTGAGGCCTGTAATCCTCTTGGTGAGGTGCTTTTGTGGTCTTTCCAGCTAAGAAAGAAGTGTCTTGTGAGGTACATATGAGGCATTGTACTCTATGATGGGTCTGATAAGTGACGAGTAATTAGATGGGCCACATAGAAGGATTTCCTAACTACTTTGGCAATATGATTGTCAAAGGAGAGATTACTATCTACCTGGGTCCCCAGATCTCTTATTACGTCTTCTGTATTAAGGGGGCTGCCACCTATGTGGTAATTAGTGGGTGTTTTGTTTTTCCCAAACAGGATGACTATGCATTTTTTGGCATTTAGCTTGAGGCCATGACTTTGACACCAGGTGCCTGTCTCAGTAAGGCCTTTTTGAAGGATGTCCGTGAGAGCCGGACAGTCAATTATGGCTCCCAGTTTGCAGTCATTGGCGAATTTGGTTAGTCATAGTCCTCCTGTGTTTGCCTGTACTTCTGAGAAATACATGCCGAACAGTAAGGGTCCCAGAACCGAGCCTTGCGGGACATCACTTGTGACTGGTTTAGGGTTGGACCTGGAGCCCGCTATTCTTACCGTGTGAGTTCTGTCTGTAAGCCAGTTGGCAACCCATCTTGTGACGTAAGGGTTTATGTTCAGGCTGGTGAGTTTTTCTATAATACCCGAGTGAGGAATGGTGTTGAACGCCTTGGCGAGATCAAGGTAGGCTGTGTGAACCACCTTTCCCTCATCTATGGCCTTGGTGACTGTCTCGAAGAAGTCAACCAGGTTTAGTAGGCATGATCTGCCCTTAACAAAGCCGAACTGAGTCAGGTCAAGTGTTTGGAGGTTCCCAATGTCTTTGTTAATGAGTTCCATGATGATGTGCTCCATAGACTTGCAGACCAGGCTAGTCAGGCTTATGGGGCGATAGTTACCAGGGTCAGTTGTGGCCCCTCCTTTGTGGAGCCGAATAACCATTGCTGTGCACCATTCTATGGGCACATAGCCTGTGGAGAGGCTGAGGTTGAGCAGCATGTTTAGGTGGGGGGTTAGTTCGTTCTGTAGTTCGTGCAAGACGCAGCCTGGGACACCATCTGGCCCCATTGATGCTGTGTTTTTGGCTTTTGAAAGGGCTGTTTTCACCTGTGCTTCTGTGATTTCCAGGACACTACACTTTTCCAGTATTGTTGTGGGCCCTTTTGAAGGTGAGAGGGAGGTGAAGTTTGCACTGAATCTATCTGCCAGGATGTTGGTAATATCAGTAGGTTCAGTATATTTTATGCTATTTTGCACTAACTCAGAGCATATCTGCGAGTTGTCACTTAGATTCTTGACATAGCTAAAGAAGACTTTGTGGTTGTCTTTTGAATCCTTGGCTATTTTTCTTTCGAACTTAGCCTTGGATGATTTTATGAGAGACCTTAGTTCTTACTGATACTGATCAGGGATGTCTTTCCTTTTTGGGATTTGCTTTTTTTTTAACTTGTTTCCTCCTTCTGTTGTACAACCTGTTTATGGCAGGGGTACACCAGACTGGTTTCCTTCTCTTAGGGGAGTGAGTCTTAGTCTTGCTAGGGATGGCACGATCCATGCATCCTTGTAGGTGCTCATAGAGTGCAATTGTAAAGGATTCTGCATCTTGGGCTGTGTTATCCTTTAGCGTGGGGGTTATGAAACTTACCACTTCTGCCTTAAGTAAGGTGAAGTTTGCTTTAGAAAAGTTTTTCACTGTGGTTTCCTTGGTTAGGGGTGGAGGTGGGGTGTGGACATCCAGAGTGATTAGTTTATGGTCTGATCTAACCAGTGATGGGTTGAACTCTGGTACGGAATACCTGTCGCCCATGTTGGTGATGACCAGGTCCAATATGTTGTGGCCTCTGGTAGGGGAGTTTACCAGCTGATCCAGGGCATTTGAGTTGATAAATTCCAGGAAGCGCTGAGCCTGGGAGTTTGTACTCAAGTAGTTTTCCCAGTTAATGGTAGGGTAACTGAAATCGCCCAATATCAGGGTGTTCGGTAGGGCCTTCAGGTTTTCCAGTGTCTCCAGAAAGGCGGAGTGGTGGTCCTGGTTCATGGAGGGTGATCTGTAGCAGGCCACAATTTGCATTGCAGATTTGCCCGATGTTAGTTGCACATGGATGACCTCAGAGGTATCATGCTGCACTACTAACCTGGAGATTTGAGTTTCCTTGATGAATATGGATACACCCCTTCCTTTTGTGTTTTGCTCCATGTTCTGTGGCCGAAATGTGTGGTATGAGTTGTAACCCAGTAGTGCTGGAGTGCTCTCTGAAGCTTTGAACCAGGTTTCAGTTACTGCACAGATGTCGACGTTCTCCATACTTAGGAGTGCTTCGAGTGCATGCATTTTGAGATTTAAACTCCTGGCGTTGAGTAGCATAACCCTCATTTTTTTACTTGTGCTGTTTACGGTGGTGGGTTTGAATTTTGAGCCTTGCCTAAAAAAGGCACTATGGGGGCAGCAAGAGCCTTGGCCAGTATTCGGAAGCCAAGGGTGACAGGTGCAAGCCGTCTTTTGTGAAGCAATGCGGCTTGTCGAGCATGTCATCCCAGGCTGACAGATACTGGATCCCCTTTGAATGACATCAGAAGCTTAGCCAATTATTGACATTGATCATTTTTTCTTTATACTGAGGTATCATTCTTGGTGAGGGCAGGATGCTACTCAGGGTCAGGGTCATACCCGCCTGGGCTACATGATCAGAGAGCTCTTACATGTCTCTTTTCATGTAGTCCAGGGAGGTACATTTCAGGTCATTCACACCAACTTGGACAATGACAGAGTCATATTTGTACGTGCTCTGGAGTGACCTGAGGTATTGTGCTATGTGGCGGATTCTGGCTCCCGATAGGCAGCTAATAGTAACCTTCTCCTTGTCCAGCCTAGTGAGTGGGGAGTTAGTGTGCCTGACTATTGAGTCACCTATTATTAATGTGTTAGGTATGTTATTTTGCCTTAAGGGCTGTGATTGTGTGGCACATTGATTTTGTGTTTTATGTGTTGTCTGATTTGTGATGGGAGGTGCAGGTTTTGTGGGTGTCTGCTTTGGAGCTCTCTGATGCTTTTGCAGATTTTTATTTAGAGCCTCCGAGTATGATTTTGTGTATTTATGTATATTTTTTGCCAGTGCTGGTTTAGTAGGTCTATGTGAGGCTGGAGGTGTGGTGTAAGTGTTAACCTGTCTGTTCCAGTCTTGGGTGGAGAGACCTTAGCCTCCAGTTTGGCTGTATAATTGCATCTCTTGCATTTGTTAGTGTTTTGTGGTAGGAGTAGAGGGCTGTCTGTGTACATGAGGCAGTTGTAACATTGCCTCAGGATACTTAGATTCACCAGCTGGACTGGAGAGTACACCTGAAGTTGCCCTTTGGTCATGCCTGAACAGTAGGGTGAGCTGCTTAGTCGCTTGGTTGGTGAGGGGTGGATAAAGAGCCTTGCCCTGCTGGGCAGTCAAGTGTCGGGGTATATTAGTGCTTGCTATTAGGTCTGAGCAAATGCTGGAATGTAGGATGCTTTTTGAGTGCTTAGGTTGAGAGTTAGACTAGTTTCAAGTGAAAAACTGAAGAGGAGACTTAGTGGAGCCGGGAATAATTTAACCCTAGCTAACCAGTGCTGCCCGGTGCACAAAACCATGCAAACGCGGTTTTTAAACTACTAACATCTGGGCTGGAACCACTCCTCCAGGGACAGATGACTGCTCAAAGTTCCCCTCTCTCACAGGTGAACAGAGAAACTTCCCTCTATCCAAGTAAGGTATGGGCAACTCAGAAACTTGTTACACAGCCCTGAATTCAGCACTAGCCTGAAAACTGGACTATACTAGCTCAGAAAGGTGGGAAACAAGACTTTTTTTTTTTTTGAAAGATAAGGTAAAAACAGTAAAAAGTACACTTAAAACAGCTTTAAATGACTACAAGCAACCCACAACAGTTAAACGATTTATTTAAACAAAAAAAATCTTTTTTAAAAGTGCAGGCAGTCAAATAAGTACAATATGTGAAAAAAACAAGCTTTTAAATCACAATAAGTGCTGGAAAAATCATCGTTTAAGTGAAAAACAGTTAAGTACAGCAAAAAAATACAGAAAACTGATACTCAATCACTCCAAAGGCTCTTTTTTAAGCTAGAAGGCTTGTATCACTTTAAGGCTTTCTAGTGCTTTCCAGTAGGTTAGTTACAGGAAAGATGGGAAACAAGCGCAGATGTGGTCTTTTAAACCAGAAAGTTGAAAGAGATGGACAACTTCCCGAATGATCAATAAACTACAATTCCTGGGCCAAGAACCACTCCTCTTGTGGTAGACAGGCTACCTAGTACTTACCACTCTCACTGATACGTTAGAAGGCTGCACTCCAACACAAAGGCTTGGGGGGCTCAGAAGCTTACAAGCAGTCCTGGATACAGAAAATCTGTACCTGGACTAGACTAGTTACGGGAAAGATGGGGATCAAGCGCAAACATGGGCTTTAAAACCAGAAAGTTGAGAGAGATGGAAAAAACTGCCCAAATGGCCAATAAACTACAATTTCTGGGCCAGAACCACTCCTCTTGTGGTAGATAGGCTACCTGATGCTTACCACTCCCACTGATAAGCTAGAAGGCTTCCCTCCAACACAAAAAGGCTTGGGGGAGCTCAGAAGCTTACAAAGAGTCCTGGATACAGCAAATCTCTACCTGGACTAGACTAGTAACAGGAAAGGCAGGAAACAAGCACAAACACAGGCTTTTGAATCAGAAGGTTGAAAGAGATGGAATAGCTTCCCAAATGGCCAATAAACTATAATTTCTGGGCCAGAAACCTCTCCTCCTGTGGTAGATAGGCTATTTAGTGCTTACCACTCCCACTGATAAGCTAGAAGGCTTCCCTCCAACAAAGAAAGGCTTGGGGGGCTCAGAAGCTTACAAACAGTCCTGGATATAGCAAGTCTGTATCTGGACTAGACAAGTTACAGGAAACGCAGGAAACAAGCTAGGAATTTTTTTTTTTTACAGAAAAGCAGCTAAAACAGCAGTAAATACAATTCAAATGCAGTGCAGGCTAGCACATGTGTATCAATATTACAGCAAATACAGTTTAATTAAATGCAATTAAATTAACAAATTACTAAAAAACAAGTGCAGAAGGCATTAAATTAGAAGGCTACTAACAAGCAGTAATAAGTGCAGAGTAAGTAACAGCATGCAGAACAGCAACTAAGATAGTTACAGTAAGAGCAGCTGAATATATATATATATATATATATATATATATATATATATATATATATATTTATTTTTTTTTTTTTTTTTTTTTTTTGAGGGAGGGAACACAGCAGGATTAAGAGGATACAGGGGTTGTCCTTCTCAAATGCTTTCTTTGTACACAGTAGGAGTGCCTGAAATCAGAATATGATCTCACTGCACTCAATTGAATGAGCAAATGAGATAGACACAGAAGGAGTATCCAAATACAAACTTACAAGAGGGGCGGACAGTTTCAAAGCCACCAAGATTAACACCAAGACAAGAACATGGAGGGTGGGAAAAACACAGTGGAGACAACAAGAGACAGAAATAATACAGCACCACTATAAATAATAGGCAAGTGTATAAATACAACGCAGTGGAAATTAAGTTGCAAAAAGTGTACTTATCAGTTTGAAATAGATTCCAATTCTGCAGCTCAAAGATAATCTACCAGTTTTCCAGGAGTTCACAGAAATGCAGTCTGTATTGTAATTACAGCAAGATACACCTCAGGCAATGACTAACAGCAAGGATGTGGGCTGGCTCAACAACCCCCTCCCTGAAACTAGTTTGAGCTACCCTGAAAAAAAAACACAGTGGAGACAACAAGAGACAGAAATAATACAGTACCACTATAAATAATAGGCAAGTGTATAAATACAGCACAGTGCAAATTAAGTTACAAAAAGTGTACTTATCAGTTTGAAATAGATTCCAATTCTGCAGCTCAAAGATAATCTACCAGCTTTCCAGGAGTTCACAGAAATGCAGTCTGTATTGTAATTACAGCAAGATACACCTCAGGCAATGACTAACAGCTAGGATGTGGGCTGGCTCAACAACCCCGTCTCTGAAACTAGTTTGAGCTACCCTGAGAAAAAAAACGCAGTGGAGACAACAAGAGACAGAAATAATACAGTACCACTATAAATAATAGGCAAGTGTATAAATACAGCACAGTGCAAATTAAGTTACAAAAAGTGTACTTAGTTTGAAATAGATTCCAATTCTGCAGCTCAAAGCAAATCTATCAGCTTTCCAGGAGTTCACAGAAATGCTATGTTATTTTTCCTATTAGTATGGAATTTATTAAATATGCCTTTTTACTGAACTATATTTAAATGCTCTCCAGAAAAGACATTTGTTTTTTTCTTCTATTGTTTTTCCCCATTGTATTTTACTAACATCTTTTTTTCCAAATTTTATAGTCATCATATTGCAATTATTATAATGTCAACTGTCTATGTTAAAAGAACAGGAATTCTTAACCCTTCAGGTGTTATATGCCCTGCCATCTTCATTTTGTAATTTATTTCACTTGCTATCACATTCATAACTAATGCAAATAGTATACAACTCATTGGACATCCCTGTCTTACACCACTCTTGACACATACCTCTTGGCTTAACCAGCCCTTTACAAGTATTTTTTTGCTTTTTTTACTATATGCTGACATGCATAATTTAATAACTTTCTCACTTATATTATATTATTTTATTATTACCCATACAATTTCATGATAAATTGTATCAAATGCCTTATTATGGTATCCTATTATGTTTTTTGCTTCTTCTTTTCTATTCATAACATCATCCACAATTTCTCTGTCATTAATAATTCTTGACACCCCTTCCCATTTATACTATATTTACTATCTTTCATTATATTTTCCATTTAGTTTCAAATCTCTTTTGCATTATTTTGATAAAGATCTTATAATCATTAAAAATAAATACTACCAGTCTCCATTTGTTTAATTGTCTTCTGTCTTCCTTCTTCTATATGAATTTAAGTATTCAACTACATAATTCTTTATACATAAAACATTCATTTAACTATTCATTCAAAATCTTTAAAAATATTGTTTGCCAATCCCTTAATTTTTTATACATTTCATACCCTATTCCATCTGGTCCTACACCTGAATCTATATTTACTTGTCCTAATACTTTATCTAGTTCATTTAAAGAAATCGCCTTTTCTTTATTCTCTTTTTCTTTTAACATTTTACTTAATATGTTTTCCACTGCCTTCTTTTTTTATTAAACATTTATTTTGCCTATTGTACTTCACAATTCATAATCCTTTCCTGAGTTATTTCTATTTCTCCTTTTACATTTTTATTCTCTCATTATACTACGATTTCCATTTACTAATGTGGTAAAGTAACTTGATACTTCTTCTTGCCTATGTAACAATTATTGTATTTTTTCTTGATTTCTTTCATATAATTCTTTTTCTTTGTTAAAGTACTTTCTATAATTATACTCTAAATTTTCCATTGCATTATTTATTCTTTTATGTTTTTCTTTCTCTAGTTTTATCACATCATATTGACATTATAAACACATTTTTTATATTTTTCCTTAAATATCATTTACCATTCATACCAATTTTTTATAAAATATTTTCATAGTAATCTGATCTTTCCATAACTGTATTACTAATATTTTTCCTTTTAATTCCATGCTTTTTCATTTATCCTTTTTATTCCTTTTGCTATTTTATATATTCCTTATTTTCCTTTATCTGTAGCCATACTGCAAGATGATCAGAAAATCCTGTTTCAAATACCTCCCTGTCCCCAATAACTAAACCTTCTGATACTATAAAATAATCTATTTCAGTTCTATAAATACTCCTTTTGTAAGTCCATGAATTTTTGTCCCAAAGCCTTAACTTACTATATCTTACAATTTCTATAACATTTTTTCATATATCATATAATTTATTTTTTACACTTGCCTCTTAAATTATAGTTAAAGTCTCCTGTTATTATACTATTCATATTTATCACTACACATCTAGAATTTGATTAAATAAACTCTCACTTTCTTTACAATTAATATAAGCTTATAATTCTATACACTTATTATTTCCATTTTAAATCTACAATGCTTAGCGTTCTCATTTTCCTAACGTTACATCTAATATCTTTAATATATTTCTACAGAAAACTGTTGCTCCAGATCATCTCTCATTTCCCAAATTCCAGATTATCTTTCCTACCTATAGCTTGTAATCTTTCTTTATTTGTTAAAAACATTGTATCTTCTAAAAAACATTACACAACATCACATGTATTACACCATTCCAAAATCACTATTTTTCTTATTATATTCTTAATAGTATTCACATTTACAGAAAACAGTCTAAATTTTTCATTTTCCCTTTTCCTTAGATTCACGGTTTTATAAATTAATAGCTAATTGCTAGGCTAGCTTTCTTAATAGGCCACTCAGAGCCTATCCAATTTCCCCCCAAAATGAGAATCAAACACTGTACCTTGCGTCGATGAGTCAAAAACCTTAACCATTATACCAATTCCCAATAGTTAGTTTATATACTGAAATCTCGGATTTCAGTATCTTGAGACCATGAAGCCGAAACCCCAGAAGCATGAAATTTAAAGTCACGACTTCTATACAACACATACTGGACACACAGACAAAAACATACACCTCCCTACACATACACAAACACCTACCTGACATACAAACAGGGGGACAAGCCCCCCTGCACACCCTCCTACTCAAATATACTAACTCTGACGTTGCACTGCACAGACAAACACACAAAAACACCACTACACAAGCTACAGTCCCCTCACACGCACATCACACTAACAAAACACATGGACACAAACTAAAACCCCTACCCAAAACCCATAAAACACAAATACTTACCTACATCTCCAACCATCCACTCACACCGCAACACCAGAACTGCTCATTCAAATTCTCCGAAATTTGGGATTTTGAATTTCGTGCTTCTGGGGTTTTGGTATTCTGCACTTTTGCCTTTCTGGTCTCGGGCTACTGAAATTCGAGATTTCAGTAGTTCGAGATTCTAAAGGGAACCCATATATATATATATATATATATATATATATATATATATATATATATATATATATATATTCGTTTTCATCCATTTCCTTTGTTTTTCTTTCTTTTGTACTTATCCCTTTACATTTTCTTTTTCTGTTTTTACCCTTTGCCAATAGAGTCATTTTTTTTCTTTACTACTTCTCAATTTATGTCTTCTTTGTTACTTATTTCAAAATCTTCTTCTATACCCTCTTTATTATTTTTTCTCATCTAATTATCTTCTATTTCTACTACTTCTATAATTTCTTGTCTTTGTTCATTTTCTTTTCTTTTCTTTACACTTATTTTCATTTTTGCAATCCATCCATAAATGTCCAATTGTGTTACATTTATAACATTTCAATTCACATTTTTTGCATCATGTCTCGTTTCCACACTAATATAGCATTTTCTTTTATCACAGTTACTCATCAAATATCCTTTTTTCACACACAGACAAAAACAAACATATTTTGGGTTGTTCCCAGTATTTTACAACACTCCTTTCCCCTACGCATTTATCATGCTTGGTATATGTATACTTTTTTCTGTTTCTATTTTTAGCACAATATTACAATGGCATCCACCAGTCAAAAAAAACTTTTTATCTTAGACATTTGCAATGTCCAGTACTTCTTTACATAAAGTTTTCAAATATCTTTTCAAAGTCTCTCTTTCCACCTTTGTTCAAAATTTTAGATGAATTTTCTTTTTTGTATTACCATTAACTTCTTTTATCATGTAAATATTCCATGAGTTACAGCCTTTCATTTTTTGAATTCTCCAGAAAACTTTCCATTGAAAAACAGTCTTAGATATAATGTCACAAAATGTCTCTTTGTTAATAAGAATAAATGCTCTTATGTCATGTGCTTTTAAACCCAAAGGAGCTAATAAATTGCCCAATACTTCATATCTGTCAATTTCTTTGTCTTTTTTACTTTGAATCCTTACCACATACTTCTGTTTTTTTTTTCATTTTCTTCTGCTTTTCCCCTTTTGCTTTCTTTTACTTTCTCTGTATATCTTTAATTTTCCATCACACCCCTATTCTTCAGGATTGTCTGCATCCTCCTTTTGTATTTTCTCCATAATGTCCCCCCAGGAAACATCATTTTCTGGCTCACTCTGTACCACCATTTCTCTAAGTAAATCATTAAACAACTCTCCCGACTGGAGACTTGTAATTATACATCCATCATTTGCAGACTCATCTCCATCAAACATATTTTTTGAAACATCTTCTCAGAATGCTGCACATATTCTTTGGTCTTGATATTTGCTTTCTCATCAATTTCTCTCACTACTCCATTATTTTCTTGTTTCTCCATCATTCTCCTATTGTTCCATGGTGACTCTGCACCTAGAATGGAAACAGGAAGTGCTTCTGCAAAATGGGTCTGACTCACAACAATGACGAGTAGGGTATTTTTATTTACAACTTATTTACGATATACATATTTTTAGAAGAGCTAACATTTCATACTTTAGTCCTCCATAATTACTTAGAAAATACATTCATCCAGACTCCCACTCTTTTGTCCATAGCCACCACTTGATTTTACTTTTAATATTTGGCAAAATTCATTTACCATTAAACGTAACTTCATTTAACCTTTCATTCCAAATTGGCCATATTAAATCAAAAATTTTTATCCATGTTATTGACATATTCTTTACTATGCTATCCATAAAAAGCATGCCCAGTCATGTCTATATTTATATCTTTAACTATTTTGTTTTCTATTATTTTTCTCATAGATGTTTAACTCTTTTACATGGTAAAAAAGACACGTTCTTTTGTTTCCAATTCTCCACAAAACAAACTTTCTCATTAACTTTATATAAAAGATATTTCCTTTAACAGGCAGCTTATTAGCTTGTAACCACCATAAAAATCTTGATATACCACATTTTCATGCACCATCTATTTATTTGATTTATTGATTTAACTTTCTCGTCTTTTAAATGTTTCCAAGGATTCACACAATAATTTTGTCTCATAGTATTATTATACCAAACTTTCTTTTTTTCATCAAATCTAGCTATGCTTAGTTTCCACGTGTTTATTTTCTCTTGATACATCCTTATCTCGTCATTTTCCTTTCTTTTTCTCTTTTATTCATTTTAATTTTATTCCATTTTTGTTATATTTTCTTTAAATCTATTTATCAACAACGTATTCTCTTTTCCACTTATCCATGTCAGAACCTTATATAAATTTAAAGATGCTCCATACACTATCAAGTTCAAACCCAACTCCCTTTATCTTTATCATATACAAAACATCTCTTCTGCCTGGATTTAGTCCAAATCCCTAAATAAATTGAAAATATAATTTCAATAAACTGTTTCTCCGTGTCTCTTGGAAGTATATATATATATATATATATATATATATATATATATATATATATATATGTATGTATATACTAGCTAAATATTATATTTCTACTGTCCATATTCTGTTTATTAAATACACTTTTTATTTAATGACAACCTGTACCTACTCCCCATAATTTTAAGACTTTTTAAAATGTTCAATATTTCCTCTCATTGTTCCTTTATTGTATCATAGTCTCCAAATTCCATTTCTAAAGCTAATATTGTTTTCCCAAACTGTACATCTTCCAATTCTTTATCACCTCCCAAACTTTACATTTTTTAATTAATGTTTAATCCAACCTCTTGTAATGTATTATATATACTTCTACTTACCTTTTCAATTTCTTTTTTTTTTTTCACGACTAATACTATATCATCCAGATAAGACATAATAGGATACTTTACCCCCATTGCTTGTATATATTTACTCTCATCCAGCTCATTTAATCCTTTTATTACACTGTTCATAACCATTATAAAGAAAATGCTATTCATTGGGCATCCATGTTTGTATAACTCTTCTCATTTTCATTTCTTCACTAAACCAACCATTGACTAAAATTTTAATTTTAGCATTTTTATATACTGGTTCACATACTTTTTGATATTTATGCTAAAACTGTATTTTTCCATTAATTGCCATAAAATATTATGCTCTTTTGAATCAAATGTTTTATTTATATCTGCTATTGTTAATTTTCATTCTGTTTGGCCTTACTTAATATCATCTACTATTTCCCTAATTTTCATTAATACTTATTTAATTCTTTTTCCTCTGATTCCATACATATCTTCTTCTATTATTTAATACATTTTAAAGAAAGCAACAAAAGCAACCAAAGGAGTAGCCCACACAGGATTTATTCAACAAAGTGCTTTTCGTCTGATTGGTAACCAGGACTTCTTCAGATAAAAATGTCTAAAAACATCTCTACTTAAATACAACTTCAAACAAGTCACATGATCAAATTAGGGTAATGACTACACACTTCCATCCAAAAATGTAACCCCCTGTGTGCTTTAAAACATTTTAAATTACTTCAACTAGAAATAATAAAACATTCAAAATACATTCAAAATACATAGCAGCACAACAAAACTGTTGTGGTAGCTATAACAAGCTAAAGTGTTACCTTCACTCTGTTTTTTATGTATATGTAGCAAAATACATACCCTTTATCTTAACAAACCCATCAGTTTTAAAGGACATAAAATAGAACACATCTCATTTAATCTTGGGCAGCAACAAGCATTTAAACAAATTTGCCATATCAATTAAAGTTTTTCTAATAATAAAGAATTGGGTCCACCCCTGATGTCCAGAGTAACTTGGTCAATGGCCCTGAATTTAAAAGTATATGTTTGATTAGAAGATGTGTGCCTTGCTAAGGCATTTTCAAGTGTGCCCCTGTTCATGCTATGAATGTGTTCATAGACACATTCTTTCAACTTATGGTCAGTCTTGCTGATGTAGAAATCTGGGCAAGATTGACATTGGGCTAGGTACACAATCATCCTAGAATTAAAGTAAAATTTTTTAGTTGTAAAGTATTTTACATTTCGTATAATGAAGCTTTGGCTTATATCCATGTATTTGCAAAACCTACACATTTTACACTTATACATGCTTAAGAGTCTCACTGAACAAGGGTTGCTGTTTTCCAACAAATTCTTTAGGTTGCACCCCCTCCCAGAACCAACTGTGGGACACTCCCCTAACTTGTTTAACAGGTCTTGGTCACCCATCAACAAGTTCCAATTTTTGTTTTTGATGTCTAATGCATCTATACTAAAAGTTATGATGAAACTCAATGAAAACTTGTTTGTGTTTGTAGTTTGGCAAACTACATTGACATTGCTATCACTTTGGTTTAACTCAACCTGTGTGTCACTTTGCACTCTATTACTATTTAATAGTGTTTTATAAAAACCTCTATTTCTTTTAGATTGTACTTCTTCAGTTAACTCCTGAATCAGTGAATCAGGGTAACCCCTACTGAGGAACATACCCCTCAATACTGAACATTCTTCCACAAATTCTTCCTCTACTGAAACCATCCTTGCTAGTCTTACAAGTTGGCCTTTAATAACTGACCATTTCTGATGGAACACATGTGAGCTGGTATAATGCAAGAAGGCATTCAAGTAAGTACTTTTCCTGTAAATCTTTCCCATGGATTCTATCTTTCCTCAGGTCACTGTCTAAGTATGCCACATTGTCTTGGTGAAAAGTTCAAGCAAATTGCAAAAAACTAGTTGTGTTGTTAATACACATATAATACATTTTATCTTCTAATCTTTTTTGTATTATTTTCCCAAACAACTTATAATCACAATTATTTGACATTATAAGTCTCCAATTTTTTATTTCATTCTTCTCTCCCTTTTTCCATATAAATCTCATCACACCTTCACATATTTCTTTATAATTTATTCCATCATTTAACCACCCATTAAATATGTTTATTAATATTTTTTGCCATAGCATTAATTTTGCATACATTTGATGTCCTATACCATCCTACAGAATGTTGACATCCTACAGAATGGCCTCACTGAGACCAACAACTGGTGTCAGAACCATGGTCTTAAGCTCAATGCCAAAAAATGTGTTGTCATCCCCTTTGAGAAAAACCCAGTTCCCACGAATAACCACATTGATGGCAGTCCACTGAACACAGAAGGTGTTATAAGAGATCTGGGAACACAGGTTGACAGCAACCTCTCTTTTGATCACCACATTACCACTGTGATCTGACAGTCCTTCTGTGTGGCACATCTCATTACTAAGAGTTTTGCATCCAGGAAGAAAGAGGTCATTGTCTCCCTCTACTCTTCCCTCATTAGGCCAATCCTCGAGTACAGTGCCCCATTTGGCATGTACCTCACTAGATACCTGCAACAACTGGAGAGGCTGCAAAAGTACCACACAAAGAGCATCCTAGGCCTTAAACACTTGACCTACATGGACAGACTCAAAAACCTCCAACTATTCTCTGTCTCATATCGCCTACTTAGAGGAGATCCCTGCTTGACTTACAAAGCCATGTCTGACCCAACTCTGTTAGAAATGCTACATCTAAAGAAATCACAATCCATCTGCACCACATCCAGAGACCTCAACCTCATTACCACAATCAACAGAACGTACTGGAGGGACAGGTTCATAATGCAGAGACTGCCCATGGTATGGAATAGACTTCCCATACATGTCAAGCAGAGTACCTCACTGATCCTCTTCAAGAGTAATCTTGATGAGTGGATGGGAAATAGAAAATTCATCCTGGGATAACTCCAGTGGCTCTACTTGACAGAGGCACTGGGAACTAAGGTCATGTGACACAATGCCAGGGTAATCCTATGGCTAGGCTTGTAAAGGTCCCAGGGACATTAGCCTAGTACACACCTATGAACCTAATCTACTCAAGCTGCCATATCTACATTTATACTTTTAATTACCTCATCAATTTCAGCTATTGTAATTTGCTGTTCCAGTTCTTTGTTTATTTCTTCTGAAAACTGTTTTATCTTCCACAAAATTTTCCTTTTTAATCCTTTTTTCTTTTACAATCGCTTTCACATACATAACTACAATATCCATTATTTTAGATTGCTCTTTTTCAATTTTGCAATTGTTACTTTTCATTTATCTCATTATACCAGTATTTACTTTTACTTTATTACTTAGGTATGGTGATACCTCTTCCTTCTTTCCCTGAAAAAACAAACAAAAAAAAAAAAATATATATATATATATATATATATATATATATATATATATATGTATACATAAACTTTTTTTTGATTGTTGATACATTTCTTCTTCCTTCCTAAAATAACTCATTTCATTCCTTTCTAAACAACTTAAAACATCATTTGGAATTTTCTTTATATAATATATACACATATTATTGCTATTAATCCATATACTTTTTCTTCCTTTCTAAACTCCACTACCATTAATCTTCCAAGTCTAGCTAAAGTATTATCTAGAATTGTTATTCCTTTTTGTATAACGTGACAATTCCACATCAGTTTTCATGCCTCAGTTCTGTACTATATCACCTAACCATACTGTCTCTGTTGTCTTTCTTCTTTATTTAGAATCCTAATGTCTTCTAATACCATTAAGTCCATATCACACCTATTACACCATTCTATTATTCCAATTCTCCCAACTATATTCTTAATTCTGTTAACATTAATTGATAGTATTCTAAAATTATTTGCTGCTCTTCTTTCTAATCTACAAAAATATTGTAATTATGCATTTTCTTTCTTTTTAACTTTCATTCCTGATTCCTTACATTTTCTTTTCCTGTCTTTAACTCTTTTCCCAATTGTATTTTCATTTTTAACTACTTTCCACCTAATATCCTCTTCATCACTGATTTCTGTACCACTCTCCCTTTTCCCTTCTCCTTTTTGTATATTATCCTAACTTTCTTCTTGATATATCTTTCTTTTCTTCTCTTTTTGTTATTCCTGTAATTATAATTCTTTTTCATTCATATTTTATTGTTCAATTTCACAATCTAACATCCTTTGTTTCTCTCAATCCACCCATACACATTCCATTTGCTTACATTTATAAGACGTTTCTGTAATTTTTTTTTTTTTTGCATTATGACCAGTTTTCCAACATAAATGACATCTTTTTATCACAATTATTTATTAAATGTCCCTGCTTCCCACAGGAAAAAAACATGTTCTCAGTTGTTCTCAATGCTTAGCAACAGCTCTATGTCCATCAACATTAATCATATTTGGAATATGTACTGTTTTGCAGTTCTCCATTTTCAAAATCACATTACAGTCCCAAGTATCTTTCCAAAGCCCTTTATTGTCAAAAAACGTTTGAAATGTCTTTTACTTCATCACAAACATTCTTCAGTAAATATTTTTTACAGTATCTCTTTCATTCTCTATTTGAAACTGTATATTTTTTCTGTGTTTCTCAAAAAATGTCTTAACTACATAATTGTCCATCAATAAATGTCTTTTTTCTCTCATTACTTTAGAACAACTTCTAAGACCTCAGCACATTAGTCTCATAGAAAACGTCACAACATGTCTCTTTTTTAATTAGAATAAAAGCTCTTACCATCTGAACTACTCATCTTCCAACCCACCAAACATACTCAGAACAACTCTCACTTTAACATCACAGCAAAAGACAACACCACTACATACCCAACTGAACACGCCAAATTGCTAGGAGTGGAAATAGACAATGAACTAAAATTTGACATTCACATATCCATGACCATAAAAAAGTCCACAAAAAACTAGGAGCGTTATACAGAAATAAGCAACTTCTCAACAAAGCAGCAAAGATTTCAATAGCAAATTCCCACCTTATCTCCACCCTACTTTATGCCTCTCCAATATATACCAACCTAAGGCAATGCGATCTAAACAAGCTAGAAACCTGCTACAACAAAATCGCCAAATTCGCCACAGGGGCATCCTGCCATAGTCACCCCTGTCTCTCACTTGCTGAACTGGGCTGGCTTGAACTCCCTCACCTCCTTCAGTGGTATCAACTCTCACTCGCCCACAAACTAGTAAACCATCCTCTAAATGTCCCATCCCTCCAGAATCTACTCCAACCCTATCGCACCACCAGACCACTAAGATCCAGCAACAAAAATCACTTGCAGATCACTAAAGCCAATAACTCTGCTGGTGAAGCACTATTCTCTTGCACCATAGCCAAATTATGGAACTCCCTTCCACCCACAATTACCTCCGTACCATCATGCACCCACTTCAAAACTTTACTAAAAGCGCACCTAAAAACATGCTGGCTATGCCCTTGCAACTCCCACTCTAATATCACCCACCCCATCCAACCACTACCTTTCTTTGCACTCCACTAACTACCTTGATTATAGCAAGCTCAGATGCTCATAAGCCTAGCACTTATTATACAGCAGGAACTTCTTATTGTAACATTTGTTAATGTCTTTTATGTACTTCACAGATAAAGATTCTTGTTGTCTACTGATGTACTATGTTCTTCATCTGTAAATATGTTGTAAGTAATTGCTATGTTAAATTGTTAATCACTATGTAATCCAATGTAACTACTGTCTATTTTAACTGTGGAGCTTTTCTCCCCAGGCCTCCATTGAAAATGGACCTACGTCCAGTCGGACACTCCCGGTCAACAAATGTAAATAAAAAATAAAATAAATAAATAAATCTGTGCCTTTACACCTAAAGGTAAAGCTATCTTTTCCCAAATCTTGTGCCTGTCCAATTCAGCTTCCTCTACATATTTCTTCTTTTCTAACTCTTCCATCTACTTTTTCCCTTTCCTGCTTCATTTTGTGTCCCTATTTCTGTGAACAATTTCTTCTGCTAATCTTCCTTTCTACTCAATTTCTTCATTGTTTCAACCGACAATGCTTCTTTCTCTGTCTCAAGTTCACTCTGTTCAAATAAATTCTCCAGTATCATCCCACAGCCCTCCCAATTGGAGGGGTGTAATTATGATTTCTCCCTTGACTTTTGACCTTTCATTAATTCCCTTTGGAAGATTTCCTCAGAATCTTCCATCTGATCTCCTTTTTCAACATCTCAAATGACTTTCACTCTTCTATAGCAGAAAACATCACCACAGAGTCAGCATTCTCCTCAACTCAATTTTCCTCTGTAGCCATCTCTGCATGCTCTTCATCCAGTGCCCCTGCACTAGGAATGGAACAGATGCATGACACTCGACAGCTGCATGCACCTCAGGTATCAGAATTGAGTAGAGGAAGTTCCCCAATGCCACTGAGAGATCTCCCCTACTCAGTATGAATACTCCCTCTGGTCTACCTTGAAAAGAGTCTATTGGCAGAGTGGCACTAACCCGGTCAACAAAATGTGTAAGAATAAAAATAATCATTTTAACCATTTAGCACTACAATAAGGATGTTAGCAGATCTGCAAAAGTTACTACTAAGCTTAGATGTTTTATTCTTTACTATTTACTTATCCAGTTTAGCTGCTGTGTGACATTTTGCAGCAAGTAAGTGAAAAGAGCAGCAACATTTTACTTTAGTCTTTTACTAAGGCTAATGCTTTCATTATTTCCAGCATGAATAACAGCAAAAGAGAAATGCTCTAGACTATTTTATCTAAATCAACTGGCTCGCCTGTAATTTAAGTATTCAGACATAAACTACGAGCTCAGCAGTGTTTGTTTATATATCAAGTTACTATACAATAGGTAATAGTGAAATTCAAGCTGGTTTGAAGTTGAACAATATCTCAAATAAAGGTTGAGTTTCTTGATTTGAAGAACTCTGGTACTTGGGTCTTCTATATGTGAAATGTAGTCTTGCAGGAAAGACCATTTGAACTTTTATGCTTCGTTGAAGTAGGCAGGCACAAAACAGAATCAGTTTCAGTCTTCACTGTCTATATACCAAGGAAATGTCTTGCAGAGTTTTAAGCTTTCAAAATAGTGGAAACAGCTTGGTAATTGAATGATTTAGCTTATACGCGCTTGGAATGTCTGTATTTTTGAAAATCTCTGAGTGCTGTGTATCCTTTCGTTTGGAATATTTTTATAGAAATTAGAAAAGCCAAGCAAGTCTGATAAAATATATGCAGTTTCCATTAAGATGCCTAATGAAAATTCTCTGGCAAACCCTTTATAAGCATATTACTTCTGCTATTTCTAGCTTTTAAAATCAGAATTTTTTATTTATAGCAGAGATTTCACAGCTGCATATTGCTGTTTTTTCCTGGTTTTGAACTTTATCTTCCAGGATGAATAGTATTATTTTCTGGATTCACTTTCACCACCACCAAATATGTGTCAACATATCCTTTGCATTTTTGTTTATTCAAACTCAAGCCAGCTTGAAGTAGACATAACTGTCACTGCCTCCATGACTCAGACCAGCAAGACAAAATTACGTGCATAACTGAAAATAACTGATACCTTAACACATCCATCACAAACAATGCCTACTCCTGACCATAAAACCACTGCATTATTAACCAAAATCCTACACAAATGCACTTTATAAGCACTTACATGAGTGCATGGATCGTGCTATCCCTAACAGAACCAAGATGCTATCTTCCAAAAAAAAAGGAAGCCAATCTGGTGGTCTTCTGCCATAAACAAACTCTACAACAGAAGAAAGAAACTGTTGCAAAAAAGAGCAAAATCCTATGATTGGAGGAACTCCCTGGTCAGCCTCAGTAAGAAGCTGAGCACAATGACACTAAATATACAGAACCAACTGATATTGCTAACATCCTGGCAGATAGGTTCAGTGCTAACTTTACCCCCCCTCTCACCCCCTAAAGGGCCCATCTTTATACCGGAAGAATGCAAAGTTCCTGTAATCATGGCTGTACAGGTAAAAACCTCACTCTCCAAAGCCAAGAACACAGTATCCATGGGACCTGACAACATCCCAGGCTGCCTTCTACACGAACTGCAGAATGAACTGGCACTCCACCTAAGTACCATGTTCAGTCATAGCCTCACCTCAGGCTTTGTGCCCATTGAATGGTGCACCATGATGGTTATCCCAATCCTCAAAGGGGGCCCACAACAGACTCCAGGAACTACCACCCTATTAGCTTGATGAGCCTGGTCTGCATGGCCATGGAACGTATCATCATTGAACTCATAAACAAAGACATTGGAGATCTCCAAACTCTGGACCCCACACAGTTCGGGTTTGTAAAAGGCAGATCATGTCTCCTAAACTTGATAGACATCTTTGAAGCAGTCACCAAAGCCATAGATGAAAGTAAGGTGGTTCACACAGTCTATCTAGATCTTGCCAAGGCATACAACACCATCCCCCACTCTGGAATTATACATAAACTCTCTAAACTAGGTATAAATCCCTATGTCACAAGATAGGTTGCCAGCTGGCTTACTGACAGAACCCACACTGTGAAAGTAACAGACTCCAAATCCAACTTCAGACCAGTGACAAGTGGAGTACCACAGGGTTCAGTCCTGGGTCCTCTCCTGTTTGGTATGTACTTCTCTGAAGTACAGGCTAACACAGCAGGTCTTTGGCTAACTAAATTTGCAGATGACTGCAAACTAGGAGCCATAATCAAAACTCCTAACGATGTGGACATTCTACAAAAGGGCTTCACTGAGACAGATGCCTGGTGTCAAAGCCATGGTCTCAAGCTCAGTGCCAAAAAGTGCATTGTCATCGCCTTTGGTAAAAACTCTGTACCTATGAACTACCACATAGGCGGTAGTCTACTTAACACCAAAAGTGTGATAAGAGACCTTGGGACACAGGTGGACAGTAGTCTCTCCTTTGATAATCATATCACCACATTAGTCAGGAAATCCTTCTATGTGGCTCACCTCATCACAAAAGGTTTATCATCCAGAAAAAAAGAGGTCATTGTTCCCCTCTACTCATCACTCATTAGACCCATTATAGAGTACAATGCCCCTTTTGGTATGTACCGCACAAGACATCTGCAACAACTGGAAAGGCCACAGAAATACCTCACAAAAAGGATTACTGGCCTCAAACAGATGCCCTACACAGACCGACTCAAAAAACTTCAGCTTTACTCCGTCACATATCGCCTACTCAAAGGCGATCTCTGCCTAACATACAAAGCTATGTCAAGCCCAGAGCTGTTGGACATGCTCAACTTAAAGAAATCCCAATCTCTCTGAGCTACATGCTTTAGGGACCTAAATCTTGTTACCACAATAAACAGAGCATGCTGGAGGGATAGAGTCCTGTCCCAGAGACTTCCCATACTCTGGAACAAACTACCTATCTATGTCAAACAGAGCTCCTCATTAGCACTCTTCAAGAAAAATCTTGATGACTGGATGGGTAATAGGAAATTCACCTCAGGGATCACTTCTGTGGTTCTGCTTGACAGGGGCACAGGAAAATCATTTTCTTGGGTGGCGAAAGCCATAGTACCTTTTTGGCTAGGCTTGTATAGGCCCTAGGGCCAATAGCCTAGTACCTACCTATGAATCTATGAACCTAAAAAAAATAAAACCTTCTGTTTACCGGAAAGCCTTGATGAACTCCCTTTTTCATCCTGATATCCCATTCCACATATCCATTAACTAAGACTAAAACCTTTCAGCACTGAAATTATTTGATCTATTAGTATAACATATTTCTTTAATTTGATAGCCTATATTTCATTAAAGAAAAAAAAGAAAACCCCATAACCATTTTTCTAACTAAGTTTCAATTTATTTTAACAGTGTCACAAAGAGAGATGGCTATTTCTGACACCGAGGAGTCTATCATTCTAAGTTACCTTCTTTGACTCATTGGACTTGCTTTTAAAAACCCGAGAGTAACTCTGTCTCCCAGTTTACATATGTACTTTAAGTAGGTGCTTGGGATTGTAGTCAATAAACATAAAGTATCACTGTCATTCTCATTTATTTGACTGTTTTGATAGAGAGATTCTAAATAATTCCTCGCCTTTTAACTAGCAGTCCTAACTGTAAACAGTTTCTGTCAGTGTCCCTCTTTTACTATTATCTCTGTTCTGTCTCCCATTCTGGATGAGCCTTGTACTCTATTGGTACCTAACCTCCTGCCTTTCAGAGTTGCTGGTCATCATATTCTATTGTCTCTGCTCCTACCCCCTCTCTCACTTTCATTTTCTCTTCTTGCACTCCTTTTTTCATTTTGCTCTCCTTTCATAAATAATTGCATAGCTCTCTTAGCTGACCTTCAGTCCTCCTGCCTTGATACCTTTTTTGGATAGGCTTAGGAATCAGATAGTGGGGTTAGCACCACATCTCTCAAGTGGTATGCTCACAGCCTCAGATTGGTCTTGTCCCTAGCTAAATTCCCACCTACACTGGATACCATTAAGTTTATAGTTAACTAATCAGTCCTTCAAACCCTCTACTCCATCCACCTAGAAATACATCAGATTAGCACACCCACACATTTTAGTAATTATGGGATGATCTGGGAATCTAACCTAAATTAAAACTTCCTCTAAGGTAATCATATAAGCACTTCTCCCACTTCCATGCCTCAATCAGATACAACTACATTATTCTACTGATCCTTCGTTTTTACCATTCTGCACAGAAATCCTTAATTTACTACCAATCTTACTATACAGCATAAAATTAAATTTTTCAATACCTGCTATTCATTAATCTTACTTTAGCCTTTATCTTTATACACATTTCAAAGCATCTGCTGTTCTTGACAATTCCATCCCATTTTATTACAGACCATAACTATCACCCGGCAACAACTTTATCCTCCCATTTTACTACACTCTACAATTACCTCTCTTCTACTAACTTAATTCTTCATCACTTATGCATGACTTATTTTTCTCATTGTTTTTGTCTGTTATTTTTCTCTCTCTGTAGTGCTAGTTTTTATCATTCTAACCTGTAGTGCTGCAGAATTTTATTTGCTACTTCTCCCAGTGAAGTGAATGATTGTCATTTCTGCTCCATTCAAACTGCCTGCACTATACTATCTACAATAAAATGTTCCTCTGAGCTTAGCACTATATATGTGTATTTTTCCTCACATACCTTACTATCCTACGTCATCTACTAGACATTATTCCAACATCTACTACAACCAACTCCTTATCAGTTGGAGGTGATGGAAGAAAGAGAGTAAATTAAAATAGGAAAGGGAATAAATAAAGCATAACTAATAAATTGTGAGATGAAATTGGAGAGTGGGAAGTGCTGCAGTTATGGAAGGATCATATAAGGGCTTCTATAAAAACTGGCATAAATGATGGGATGGATTTAAAAAGAAATATAAAAAGTTTTTTTTTTCAATGACACTATTTTGTATGAAAGAAAGTGAAAGTGAAGTATGGGAAATGAGTTGAAATATATTAGAGAATTTAGAGTATAAAACAAAAGAGTATTATGATATGAAAAAAGAAATATATAAAATAAACAGAAACAAATAAGGCATTACTACTGAGGCAGATATATTATTTATAAGAGAAAAGGGAGGAGGTATCTGTATACTTTGGGTATAGTAGTAAAGGAGGTTATTAGTATAACAAGGGAAATTCAGATGTAAAAGAAAAAGTAAAAAGAAAACAAGAGCAAATTGTGAGTATGGTAGTACAACATATGGAAAATATGTAGGAGATTAAAAAGAAAGAAAATAAGAGAGAATGAAAAGAAAAAAAAATCCAGAATGAGTTAAACAAGAATTTGAAAAAGAAATTACTATTAGTGAATTAGATGAAGTACTTAGGAAAGTAAATGCTGATTCAATATAAGACCCAGATGATGCAAGGTATGGATGTACTAGAAATTATTTTAATATTTAAGAAAGTATTTTGGAAACATACTGAATGAAGGTTGAAGGAAGGGTTTTGTTTATAATGAGTTATGTAGTGGGATATTGAAATTTATATGGAAGAAAGATGAGAAGAATGAAATTAAAAAAAAAAAAAAAAAAAAAAACACAGACCAGTCCCACTAAATGACACAAATTATAAATTTGTTATGAGAATAATTTACAGGAGAATGGAAGGAAGGATGAGGAATATTATGGAAGAAAGTATATATTATATAAAAGGGAATGGATGTCAAGAATTGTTATTGGTTGAGAGAAATTGTGGATGATATAAGTAAAATGGAAGAAATGAAACTTATGGTAGGTGATATTAGCAAGTCATTAAATACATTATGACATGATGCTTTGTGGAATGTTAAGGAGAAGTAAGGAATAGATAAAATTAGGAGACTGCTTATGTCAGCATATCAAAATAATAGAGTGAGTGTTAGTGAATGAGTGGCTGAGTAAAGAAATATACATGAAGTGTGGTATAGACAAGAATGTCCCCAAAATGTACCCAAAATGTAATATTGTTAAAACTGGTGATGAAAGTGATAGTGAGTGAAGTAGTTTATAAAATGAAAGATGCTATATATGTGATGCAAAAGACGGTGGTAATCTAGTACTATTTTACATACCCAGGCAATATAGTTGTAGTTGCGAAGAGCAAAATATGGATGAGGAAATTACTGGTTTGTCTGAATGAATGTTTAAAGGAAATGGGAATGATACTGAATAAAGATAAAAGTAAGGATTTGGATAATATGGTAAAAATTGGGGGGGTTGTATTTTTCAGTGAATGGAGTGTCTTTGCTAAGGATAACATTTGGGAAAATGATATAGTTATGATGCAATGGGAGGGCTTGATAAACGAAATGCAATAAACATGTTTTTTGTGGAGGACAAATAGATTAGTATTTCAGAAAAAAATTTATTTCAGAAAAATATTTATTTGGTGTATTGTGCATTAATGCCAAAATAGCATATATTTTGCATGTTACACGATCCCCAAAAAATAAGAAAAAGAAATTGCGCAACTGGTGATTTTTTTTATGTGGTATTCTAGATTAAATCCAGTGAAGAGTGGTGTGTTTTATATGAGTGAATATGAAAGCGGATTGAGGTTGTTAAATCCAGTTGTTTATTCTGCACCTTTAAACTTGTATAAATTATTAAAGTGGGTAAAGGAAGACAATGAGAAATTAATAATGAGAATGTCTAAATATAACTACAAACATTTTGGGAGATGATGAAAATAAGAAAAAAAAAAGAAAAAGAATGCGTAAATGAAGAAATTAAAAATTGTCACGGAAAATACTAACATGGAAAATAAAAATTGATGATATAAAGAAACATAGAAAGATGTGGTATAATAATGTGATGAAACAATATTATTATGTAAATCCATAGGAAAATTTACCAGAAGTGATTAAAAGAAAAAGTGATTTATGAAGGTAGTAGAGTGTGAGGATTTCCTATGGAGACCGGTAATAAATAAGTTAGCAGTAAAGGGGAATATGCCATATATAAAAGAGTGTGCTTATTTTGTGGTGAGGAAAAGACAATAGAGTATGCTTTTGAAATGTAAAAGAGTAGTGAAACTCTTGAAAAAGTTGTGTAAAAAAACATTTTAAGAATATTAATGACATAAGCAATATAGCTATGGTTATGATTGTGTATTGATATAAGAATGAGAAGAAAGAATATTTGAGAAGAGTAGATAAGAATTTATTTTATGTAATATAAACTATTTTGAATGAAAGACTGAATGAAATTTTGTTTAATGAGAAATAGATTTTGGCAGATATATTGCAAAAAATTTGATTATGTTTGGGGAAGGAGTGGAGGTCAATTATGGAAGAATAACCATTAGAATTTTAGAAAAACATGACAAATTGTAAAAAAAAAACTAGAAATGTATATGTATTTGCTTCAGATATGTACATTTTTAAATATGCAAATAATGTTTTCTATTGTGTTAAATAAAGGACCCAACCCTTTTCAATATGTGTCATGGGATCTTTTGCATCCACCTGAGCTACTACCAACTCAGGAAAATAGGGCCTCAGTTTCACACCTGATCTGAAGGATGGCACACTCAGGAGTGCAGTACCCCTTTTATATTGCACTGCCGTATTAATATTAGAAAACTAATCCAAATATCTGGTGAAAGAATAGAACCAACAGCCTTCTGATCTTCTAGCAGTGATAACAAATGTGCTATGTGTTGAGCTACTGAGATTAAAATCATGTAGATGTACCTGCTTGTACATATTGGTTATATTTTATATTACTTTTTTTGTGTATAATGTATATATTTCTTTACATAGTGTATATATATCTTATATTACTTCCTTTTGTTACAGTATATGATCTTTTATCACTAACTATGGAATTGTTCATCTTATCTGTAAACTGACTTGCATATGAATTCATCTTATAATGTCACTTGCTTTTCTCTGTGCCTGGGTCTGACTGATAAGGGTCAGTAGACCAACTCACTTACCTGGTAAACAATTCAAAATAATCAAATAAACAAATAAATAAAAATATTTGAAATACATCTGGAATAATAGACAAGTTTGACCATCATACATGAAATGAAATGGAAAATAGACTAGTAGAACTCTGCCAAGATATTTTACTGTCCACAGTGATCAGTCTTTTTTCTAACAAGCACCTTTAGACATTGATATAACCAGATGGACACTATTGAAATTAGATTGACAGCAACCTTTGTGGTCAAAGATGGAAGAACTTTAAACAACCAGCAAAAACAAGACATGGATCTGACTACAGCATGGGCTATCAGCTTCTCATTGCCAAGTTTAAAATCAAATTAAAGAAAACAGGAAAAGTTTCCAGGTAACTAGATATGAGCTCAACCATATTTACATGAATATGTAGTAGAAGTGAACAGCTGATGTAATGAATTCAACCTGGAAGATAAAGTGCTAAAGAACTAAGGGCAGAAGCTAGTGATGTTTCACAGCAGGTGGCAACAGAAAATAGTCCAAATAGGAAAAAAAAATAGCTAAAAAAATAATGGTCAGCTAGTCTCCAACTTCCTAGAAACATCCAGAGCATTTGAGATTATCTCCCATTAAAGACTACTCAATGAACTCTTAACTCTAAAACTAAGCCATTCTGCCCTTACATGGTTCTACAACTACCTATTTGACTGACAACAAGCTCTTAAATGGCAGCTTCATTACTCCTCTCTACTGCCTGTCACAGTAGGTGTTCCTCAGGTCTCAGTCCTAGGTCCTCTACTATTTACTATCTTCACCAATAAGCTCCATACTGCTACCCTCCTCACAACAATCATCCAGTAGACAGAGGACTCCACACTTGTCTGTGCGGCCCCCTCATTATCTCGACTCCAAGATATAACCCAGCATTCCTTCTCAGCTGTAGAATCTTTCCTCTCTGACTCTCAATTAATTCTCAGTCCTAATAAAACTAAGCTAATTCTCTTTTCAAATAACAAAACCTCAGATCCCATGTACTCCTTTCCAATATATTCATCCAATAATACCAAGACGAATTCTGTATCACATAGTAAGCTACTCAGTGTCACAGTTGATAATAAAATGAAATTCGATAAACACCTGTCCCTAATTATAAAAAAGTTCATATAAAACTAGCTTCTCTATAAAGAATCAAACCCTGCTTCACTGACTCCACAAGGCAATCTATTGCCAGGACTCACCTACACTCTGCCTTACTTTACGCATCTCCTATCTTCACCAACTTGAAGAAAACAGACCTAGCAAAACTAGATACCTGTTACAACAAGATTGCCAGATCTGCTACAAACTCTCCATATAGATCCCATCACTGCACTGCTCTACACTAACTAAACTGGTTAGAGTTACCCAGTCTCTTGACATTCACCCAACTTAGAATGGCTCATAGCATAGTATACCAACCAGACAAGTGTCCAGCACTCCATAACCTACTTCAACCTCAAGCTAAAAAAAGACACCTGAGATCTTCTGACAAATTTCTACTACAAGTCACAAAAGCTAATAATAGTTCTGGAGATTCTCTCTACTCCAATTGGATCTCCAGGACTTTGAACTTGACCCCCCCAACACATCCTAACCACTGCTAATCCCTCACAGTTCAAAATACTTCTCAAGTCTCATCTAATTACCTCTTGGCTTTGCTCTTGTCTACCACCTGGCTGATTATCATCCCTCCTGCACTGCAGACTTCACACTTACACCTTTATTACCTACTCAATAAATTTTTATTTTCTCTACCTGATGTAATCCTAACTCAACTCCCTTATTATTTCCTTCATAGATCTATCCTACATTCTCTCTCCCTACTGTCTACCTACTCCATTTACTCTCATCCTGATCATCCTCAGATCCATTGAGTAAATAATCAACTATCTTAACTCCTCTAGAATACCTTAGACAGTGTTTACTTTGTATGCAATAGATTGGTATATCTCTGTAACTCACAACACTCTAAGCAAACCCTGTATTATCCATTGTATGTAAATGATTTGCCATTAATACTCTATGTATTTTTAACTGTCTTTTATGTATAATATGAATTCATTGGTACTGTCCATTGCAGTACTTCATACTAGACATGTTTTATGATATGCTTTGTTTTGTTTTGCATCTAGTGGAGCTTTACACCCCAGGCCTTTAACTTCAATGTAAAAGTGGGCATGATAAAAGATTAAGATAGAGTGGACCTAAAGAAATAGACTATTAAAGAGTCTGTGATGTAGAAAAGAATGGCATAAAAAGGACACCAGCATCACTGATATAGTTGATGACGTGCTGTCTGATTCAGAGTTAAATATGCTCTAGAAAGCATTGCTTATGACATGGTTGCAGGAAATAATAGGATTCCAGATGATTTTTAAAGGATTCCAAAATCATACTCTTCTAGTGTTACTTGTAATTTATTGATCAATTTGGAAAAAATAACAATGGCCATGAGAGTGGAAAAGATCAATTTATAGTCCAGTTTCCAAAAAAACGGCAATGCTAAAGACTGCTCAGATTATCAATTACACTTATTTCGCATATAATCAAGGTTATGCTTAAGATTCTCATTATCAACATGTGTTGGATAACAGAGAGAACAAGTGAGTTCCAGAATATTCTTCATTCTGCTTTACTGACTATGCTAAAGTTTTGATTATGTAAATCATAGTAACCTGTGACATGTTCAGAGAAAATGTGGGATGCTGGATCACTTTATCTGCCACCAGTAGGATATGCATGAGACCAAGAAGCATCAATTCAAACTAAATATGGAATAACTGATCAGTTCAATACAGCTACCTCTATTTATTTAAGTTATATGCTGAACATATTATGCAAATGTTTACATTAAATGAATCAGATGCTGGAAACAAATTTGCTAGGGGAAACATTAACAGTCTCAGATATACCGACATGATGACTGAAAATGAGGAGAATTTGAAGAGCATGCTAATGAAAGTATAAGTATAAAGTGCAAAAACTGTCTTGCAGCTAAAATAGCGTATGGCATATATCATTGTCAATTCTTTGCAGCTAGAGGTAGAAAAAGGGGAGGCAATAACTGATTATATTTTTGTCGGATCAAAGATTTTTTGCAGATTGTACCTACAGCCATGAAAGATACTTCTGCTTCTGAGAAAGGTAATCTAAGGTCCATATTGTCAGATGTATGGCTTTTCTGGTAATATCATATGGATGTGTGAGCTTGGACTATAAGTAAGGCTGTGCACAGGAAAATTGATGGTAGTGAACTGTAGTGTTGCAGAAAACCTTGAGGACTCCATGAACTCTGCAAGAAGATCAGATCAGTTAATACTTTTGGGGATTAACCCAGGCTGTACACTGGAAGGTCTAATAGTAAAAGTACAACTCAAATATAATAGCCCAATAATTCAAAGACAAGATTCAGAGGAGAAGACATTGATGCTGGTAAAAATTGAAGGCAAAAGAATCAGGGTGTATCAGAGGCTAAGATGGCTATACAGCATTACTGATGTAGTGAATATGAACTTATTAGAACATAAATAGGCAGTTGATGATAAGCCAGCCTAGTTTACTAATGCCCTTGAAATCATAAAGCCTCAACCTCAACTAAATGACTAAAAAACAAGAAGTTTTTTTAACAAATCTTTATATGGGTTTAAATATCAAGCTCCAAACAACAATAAGTATAAGCCAAAAATTAATGGTCAAAATGAACTAGTACAAGTTGTCTGCATGATGTATCCTCACTACATAACCCATAAGTGTATTACCCACTGGAAAAAAAATGATAACTGCACATGTGTTGAATACCATCTGGTAAAGTAAAACATTTGCAAGCAGTTATAAGTACTTTTACATCCTCACTAAACTAGATGTTCCTTATGAAACCACCCACTTGGACAAAATTAATAGAATAAGAGAAGCTGCTGCTTCTTCATGAGAAAACAACATGGAAGGCTAAGTGTAGAACCTTCAATCTTATTTGAGTAGGTACTGTTGAAACACCAGTTGTGACTGAAGATGTAATCAGTCTTGTGTAGTCCACCATTAGTCTTCTGAAAAGAAAAGAGAAAAACATATTGCTGGTGCAGTTACACTTGTGTGTAATAATGCCCTTTTACTTAAATTAAGAGGTAGACTTTATGGTAGCGTAAGTTTAAACATATGTTCCATCAGAAATTATGCCTTCTTAATTGTCTCAGTGTTCTTTCATCTTAAACTCTTAAACTAGCTAGTAGTTTTAGTTTCAACTACTCTAGTAGATGGTCACTTTGTTTGTAGTACATTAACTCTAAATAGATAACAGGTAACAATCTTTTTCAGAGTTAGATATGGTGACCACTGTCTATCTTTATAAACAATAATGTGGGTAGTATAAATTCCACTGAATTATGTAATCCAGATTTTGGTTCTAGGATTAGCTATAATGCTATAGTATGAACACATTACACACGAGATAGGAAGAACTACATGCAACATCATGGACATAGGTGTACATGTGAGTGTATACACACACACACACACACACACACACACACACACACACACACACACACACACACACACACACACACACACACATGCTTGCCTGCATGAGCACACACATCCAGTACAAATACACGCACACCCACACACACACACACACACACACACACACACACACACACACACACACACACACACACATGCTTATGAGCATGAGCACACACATACACACACGCACACACACACACACACACACACACACACACACACACACACACACACACACACACACACACACACATGAAATTCCAATTATACAGGATGACACAAATATGTTTCTTTATGACTATGATTTGATAGTGGATGAGTGTAATTATAAAATAAAAAGCAAAAACTTAGCATACAATGATGAAGCTCCATATCAGAAAGTAATATTATTGTAGAATATCCTACCTTTTTATTATATTTAAGTGTTTGCATGCTAAATGAACATCATTAACAAAGCAAAGATTAAAGTAAATTGATAGAGAAGTGTAAATATAAATAGCTTATGTAATATTTTTACAGCTGTAGTTGTAGTGTGGCTCATAATGTTCAGTGTAAAGCTTAACAATACTTTGTTCTGTTTAAGAAGCAGCAGAGATATTCCTTCAAAAAGAAATTCTTGCATAAAAAGCGCAGACAGTGCAGATAACATCCACTGTATCTCATTCATATGTATAATGTGTTCTGAGCCTGCCAGCTGGGAATGAAAATGAAATAAACCAAATGGAAAATCCAAATCAGATTTTATTCTGAGGTAGTCAGAGGTAATAAGACTTTAATAGTTTCAGCACCAAAAATAAACCATGTAAAAGCTCTTATATTAAAAATGAAATGCAAAGTATTTTAGTACTAAAAGACTGAACTGGGGCATTAATGTTACATCTTCCTCTTTTATTAAAAGTTCAATACTTTGTAGAAAAAATCATGAATTTTGTGTATGTCTGAAAATGAAATTTAATTTACTATAAGGGATATGAGTCATAGTTCTACAATAAAAAGTATCCAATAAGTAATAATGAAGAATCATGAAGTATTGCAATTGCTGTAATCATTTATAAAGGAATAAAGGACAGGCAATGAGCCAGAAAATGATGATTCTACATCAGTAATATAATAACTTAAAATACCACGTAAGGCAAGCAATGCATTCTGCTGTGGTATTATATAACATCGCTCATCACATAATCAAGTGCAGCACAGTCTAACTTTGTTATTTACACCTTTGATATATATGTGTGTGTGTGTGTGTGTGTGTGTGTGTGTGTGTGTGTGTGTGTGTGACTGGTTGGAGAGGGGGTGCATCTTTGTTATAAATTTTAGCAGAAATGTTACCATGCAACACATTTTATGTTGCCCCCCCCACACACACACACATGTGCACACGTGCGCACACACGCACACACACACACACACACACACACACACACACACACACACACACACACACACACACACACACACACACACACACACACACACACACACACACACACACAGTAAACTCTCAGTTAAGGAACTCAAGCAACCAGCAAAAAAAATATCGAAGAAATACAGTACAATTTTCATGTGTTGCACTTTCTGTTTCCCTGCGCAGAAACATACCTTGCATTTTTTGAATTTTACAGTTTTAAAAAGGAAGAGAGGAATAAATTCCCTCTCTCTTCAAACTGAGAACAAGTCAAACCAAATAAATAGTATAGGGTACAGTATTAGTCAGGCCTATTTTTAATAGCAACTCTCAAGCAACTGAAAACTACAGTTATCTGGCATCGACCAATCCCCATGGGTGCTGGTTAACTGAGCGTTTACTGTACTGTACTGTAGTTATGTACTTGCAGTTAGCACATGGGTGTAAGATACTAACAGCTTTAAAAAGTCAACACACCTCGCTCTGCCATGTACTTAGCAAAGTTCAATCCAATAGCAGTTACAGTACTTTGTTTTTTCCACATCTTCTTTTGTAAAATGTGTCCTATGAATGAGACCAAGGTTTACAAAAAAAAAAAAAAAGTGAAAAGTAAGGCTCTAGGCTTTATGGCCTAGAGTCTTCCTTACGGGCAAATGTTGCCTCAGAAAGCACCATGTACTACAAGGAATTATGCCTGGACCACTGAGTACAACTTCAGCTTGCCATATAGTCTTGCAATTGATTTCAATAATTTCATATTGAGAGCTTTCCCACTATGGTGAATATCATGGAATCCATTTCTTAAACACATAAACTGGTTAAGATTAGCATATTGGTCAACATTTTCTATATTATGTGCATATTTGTGCTGAGATTAAATATTTATCCTAACAATGGACAGTGATAAATGACTATTATAAAAAATTGTACCTGAAGTGAAGTGATAATTTATCACTGTCCTGCTGAGGTCTTCAAGTATTTGGTACTGCTCCAACCACATCACAAGGTAAAGAAACTACATCACCAGGTAAAGAAACTACAGCCCAGTATTGGAAATGCAAAAAAAGCTGCACATACTGCAAACAGCCACCATAACAATTCCAACCTAACTCAAACCACATATAAATAAAACGTAAAAAAAAAAAAAAAAGGTAATAAGCCAATCTCAACTCACTAATCAGCAAGCAAATGTTTGCAGATTTCCAAGCATGTCAACTTCATAGATCCTTAGATATTTCATTTAAGGACAACTCTCGGGTCTTAAGGCCTTCATGCCCTGGTTATTACAATTACTTTCTGGTACTGTATTTTGCTTCACTTGAACCTGAACTGATTGTACAAATGAGTGATCTAATTCCATTTATTAGAGTTATTATTGCAGTAAAACAGCTTTCTTATGGGGCTTTTTGAAATTATTCATGGCAGCTAATTTACTATCTTGAAACTTTTTTTATTCTTGCAAAGTATGCAGCATGCTCCTTGTTGTAGGTCTGGAATCCATTTAGTACTGTTTGTTTAGATGCTTGTTTAGATACTTGAAGTGTTTACACCCTATATGTGTACTGCTACTGGAACCTGGTACAAGGAGTAGTCTCTGAAGTGTGCCGAACGTTTCCCATTCTGCTGCAGCTACATTATTTGCATTGTTGTTATGAGCAAGCACATATGGCATACATTTGGCTGAGGTTTTCCCTTAGTTTTGAAATTTCATAGCCACAGGAGCTGCAAGTGAAGCATGCTTACCTGACTAAAACAAGTTAACTGTATCTCATTTATGTATCTTATTCATTTTCCTTCTTTATTTTGAAGGAAATAAAAACAAATTCCAAATGGTTTATTTAATAAATGAATGTATTTATATATTAGCGGCTATTGCTGAGACACGCTGACTGGGCACAAGATCCCTTTTCAGTAGAGGCCCTAGGAGAAAAGCTCCACATAAAATATATGCATTAAGTTTACAAGATTCTTGGGTTATGTGTCGTCATTTTTTTCAAATTCTTGGCAGCATAAATCAGGGCTGACTTTACTGCATATTGAATGAGGATAGTATGTTTAATTGCAGTGTGGAGATTGTTGATAAATATGTTGAAAAAGACTGAGCCCACAATAGACATTTGGGGGGCACCTATTGCTAAAGTGAAAAAGTAGAAAATGTCTGACATTTCACAGACTGCTGTCTAGTGAGATAGCATTAAACCAGAGGAGAGCTGGTGGGCCTAGTCCTAATGAAGAGAGCATATTTGGCAGAAGCTGGTTAGATAACAGTATCAAAGGTCTTTGATAGGTCCAAGAACAATATGGATATTAGGTTTTCTTCATTTCTGCTTTGGTTGATGCAGGCGATGAAGTTACGAAAGGCAGAGATAACACTGTGATGTGGATGAAATCTCTGCTACATGGGAGATATATGAAATTATTGTTAGAGAGAATATTAAGTAATTGGATTTGCATGCATTTTCCTGGTATATTTAGAAAGAGAAGACAAAATGGCAATGAGCCGATAGTTGGAGAGATCTGTGGAATTTCTACCTTTATGTAAAAGTAATATGTAAGACTTTTTTTTCAGACCTCTGGGACAGCCTTACTTGATTGGGTGGTTGGTTACTACAGAGACAGGGTAGGACCCTGCTTCAGCTGCAAGCATGATGTATTCTGCTAGTAGGCTGCCTGGGATAATGGTTGTGGGTTTTAGCTTCAGCAGAAGTCTTTTGATAGTGGAGGTGGACTGGAAACTTACTGTATTAGTGTGTTCATCTACTCCAGGACATGGTGGAGAGCAAGGCTGTGTTTCTAGTAGAAAGTTAACTGTATTGATGAAATGTGAGTCAAATTAGCTGGCAATTCTCTCAAGCTGATTACATAGACAAGGAGTTGATTGACTTGTTTGACCTTGGTAAAAGAGTTGCCTGACCGAGTACCTGAATAATTTAGGGTTCAAGTGATTACCGGCTTCTAGGTTTGTGCAATACAATATTTTGTCTAATATGATTTTGCTTTCGAGTTTTCAGCTATCTATATGTCAGCATGTCAGCTTCAGTTTTGTTCTGTTCCCAGTTGTACCAAGCCCTGTCCCTTTTATTCTTTAATTATCTAGTTTGCCTTAGTAATCATGGATCTGGATCAAATTTTACTCTTTTGCTTTTGATGGGGCCAGTTTGTTTAGAATATTTAGAAAATGGTGTGAATAAATATATTACTGCATCAGTTGGAGGGTATGAAAAGACGACAGATTTTAGGTTGGAGATCAGAACGTCTTTTAAAAGGTGGACAGATTACATAGGTGACTGCATCAATGAAACTTGTTGGTAGTGATGTGCTCTCTGATGGTAAAAGTGGGGTGGTCGTCACTTAAGCTGTCAGAAAGTCAATCTACAGAATTGAAACTGCTTGGAGTGATAGCCAGGATCCAGTCTAATACACATTTTCTCCTAATGATTTTGTTGTATTTAGTTGATGTAGAGTCTAGTTAACAGAAGCCACAGAGGTTGACAGCATTTTGGACAGAGTCATTTGTTATGGATTCCCAATCAGTGTAGCAATCTCCTTACATCATGATTTCCTGAGAGATGGAAGTTGAGGGCCAGGAAAATGGTTCTTCAGCTGCATCAGTATTATTGCATGGTGGTATGTGATGCCTTCCATGTTTATTGTTTTGCATGTATTATTACAGCACAAGATCGTATTTGAGTTAGAGCCTCAGATATGTGGAGAAATGTGTGGCAAAGGTTTTTCTCTGACCCATGATGAACATGTTTTCAATGTATTCCAACACATGGAACACAGACTCCAGAAAACATAGCCTCAGGTCAGTGAATACTGTTTCTGACTCTGAGGACTGTAGGAATGTGAGGATGAACTAAGGACTTGCTGTATGTAAAATTGCCCATTATATCTATATAGTTGTGCAAGTCCATAATTTGCACAGATCTCTAAAGGCATTGTGAGAAATGGGATAGACCCATCTTTATAACACATTTGGGAAGTTAGATTTGACATAATTTATAGCAGTTGCCTTAGACTTGACATAATGTACTGTGGTTCTGCGCGTAGGATTTGCTCCTCCATTACATTAAGGATTAGGAACCACATGATACAGTGTGCCTTGAGTGTCTTGCTCACTCCATGGAGAGATAGAAAGCTGTGTACACCATACAGTTACTGCATCAGTCACCCCTTAGTAAGCAGTGTGCCATCAAAGATCCATGTAACAATTAGGTCATGCAGATTCCCAGTGATGATGAATACCAGTACATCCATTGCACCTTGCTTATTAGCATGGTGTCTTCACAGACAGGTCCCTCACTTATCTAGTGTGAATTGCTACAGACTCTATCTTTGTACTGAACCCTTGTGCCTTCCCTCTGCAGGGCTTGTGGATTCTCCATACCAGTGCATGTTGCACAGTTTGGCTGTGCACTGCACACATCCTAAATGGCCTGGGAGACCCTACTGTTGACTGCTTGTGCCCTAATGTCCACCATAATGATTTATCAATGTCTGGCAGGTGTCAGTTAGCTGCAGACTGCAGCAAAGCCTCTCAGTGACTATTTACAAATGCAACTTCCCTACTACTTCACTCTTTGTGCCTTTGAGATGACACGCCCAACAAGACTTTCCCTTCACAGTCTTCTGCCAGTTTATCAGTATCTCTGGATTAGAAGGAGTATTTTTTTGACACTGGCTTTCACTGCAGCCATACACAATTCCAAGAATTCCTGTGGCCAGAAAGCTGTCCATTGTGCTCACATCCTCCTCACAGCCTCAGACTGCCATTTCTACATATTCGTTTGCAGTTTACATGTCAACTTGTCATTACACCTCTTGAGCAGCAGTGTTACTTGTACAGTTGTGGGTGTAGCTAATCTTGTGCGGCTCTTGTAATGGTGTCACACAATTGCAGGCTTGTGACTAACCATCAGACAAAACCAATAACTACACAATGGAAGATCATAAATGATGAAAAATAAGCACACTGATTGGTGAATCCAACCAGCATGCCAGTTGTAAATCCAGCATATACAAAAAGGGAAAAGTCCATTTGCTAAGGTATCATTGAGTGGATGGAATTTCCTGTCAGTGTATAGAAAATGTCATGTCTGCACTGAGTAATATTAGATGTACAGCTTGTTCACAAGCTACTATGTGAGCCGCAATAATACAAGCACAAGAAAAATCAAATATGGAGGAAAAAATATAAGATATTTCATGTATGTAGTCACAGCTGACATAATAGCCTGCAAACAAGTTCTACATCTAAAACTATTCAAGACAAGGAGGTGAAACACAAAAAAGCAATGTAAAAATAAAACTGACAGCTACATGGAAAATGACTAGTCACTACTGTACTCCTGATGCTACTGTGGTTATGTTCCATTCTGTAGTGGTTCCCTGGAGGAGTACGATAGTGACTAGTCTTGTTAGCTTACACTGATTAACGCAACACTTCCAACAACATGTAAAAAAGAAATAAGCAGATAAATTTATGATACATCAAACCAACTCATGATTTTTATGAGTTATACCACCACAGTTGTTCAGGTTATTTACTTGCTGAAACGTTTTACAATTACCAGACACTACATGAACCATTGGCATTCTGTTTTTTTTTTATTTTATTTTATTTACCAGTGAGGCTGCACTAACCTGTTTTCCCTGCTTAAGCACTGTACATACAGATGAGCATTTGCAGGAAAGATTTAATATGAGATTTTGCATTGTAAAAACTTACATCTAACATTACATTTTACTGCTATTAGAACAAGAATGACTACAGACAAAGCCGTAGTACACATGCCCGCCTGTTTCAGTACTCCCATGCATAGAAGAAGTATAAAAATATAAAAAAACTACAACAGCAAAACATAAAAGCTTTAAAACTAAATTTGCTTATATAATTCTCTTCTTACATATCTTTAAATTAATAATAAATTGTATTTAAATTAAAAGAAAAATAAAACAAACAATAAACGTAAATGAAAAGTCTGGAATTATTTGCTCTCAGAAAAAGTGGAAAATGTAAAATAAAACAAACAGAAACCTAAATTACAACAACACAAAGACAGCACAACACAAAGCTAACACCATTATACAACAGCTATAGACCATGGCTGGGTGTGGGTAAATCTAGCATCACCTGCACCCAGCCATGGGTTATTGCTATAATATACAACTAAATTATGCCATAATTATTCAAATCCTATAAATCAGATAAGGATTAAACTGCTTTTCTTCTGTGAATTCTTAATCAGTAGCAATAAGAAGTTTAGGAGCAACACTTAAAAAAATCAAATAGCCATTTGCAGTTTCTCATGAAACAAGAGAGATCAGAGTAGAAGCAAGTTCCTATAAACTCTCAGAGTAAATGACGTAGGGTGCTGAACTGCTTATTTACAAAACAGACACTACACCAGGGTAAATGACTGACACAGACAGTAATTCTTCTAGAATGCAGCTCACTCTCCCATTCCTGAAAATATCTACTATCTTTGTAGATAGTGCAATGTGACAAAATAACATGCAAATTCAAATGTACACTGCATCATGTTTTTATATGAAACCACTTGGCACACACATAGAAAATGATACTGAGAAAAAAACAGTAGTCATCTTAACTCAAGGCACTTCTATAACATGACAGCTAATAAATAGTATTACCTGAGGGAGCAAACTCTACTCAAACCTGCACCAATTCTATAGCACCTAACAGGATTTGAATACAGATAGAAGGTACACATACAGTATCATAGTAGTGTACAGTGCTTAAAAGTTCAAGAAAGCATAAGCAGATGACTGCACACAAGATACAATGAAAATGTATATAGGCATTTAGAAAAAACTACAAGAAAAACCTTGCCAAGCTAGAATTTTCACTATGTAATACCTTAAACCTCCTGCAATAGAGGCCCATGGGATATATACAAATGATCCCTTAAAGACATCAAGTGTTTCAACTATATGGCTTCTGAATGTCCAAGACTTTTTACTTTTTTCTTTTTAAATCTTTGTGGATACATTCAGGACAATAAAACCAAATCCCATAGCTAGTATTGGCCTAAATGTATCCACAAAGATTTAAAAAGAAAGGATAAAATGGCTGGTAGCTGCCAAAGGTGGATAAGGTAAAAAGCCAAACTTCGTGAAACAACCACAAACACCACCATGGACTGTGATGTTCTTTAATCACAAAAAGTACATGTAAAATGGGTAAACACTTAAAAACAAAAGAAACGAGGAAAAATCCCCTGATACTTCATCAACGATAAGTGCTTTAACCTTCTTCAGATAGTAATGAATGAAGTAGGGAAACAATAAAGTCATTGGTGACCAATCAAAAGGTAGCTTTAGGCCAACTCCCTCCTCTCAGATAGAATCAGAAATGAACCAATGAAAATGTATAAATATACATGCTTCTATTCTAACCAATAGGCATTGGTAATCAATCAAAAGGTAACATTGGGCCAGCGCCCTCTTCACAGATCAAATCAAAAAGTGAGCCAATGAAAATGTGTGGATGTGCATGCTCCTTCTATTCTAACCAATAGTAGGTCTTCTATTTTTCAGTAAAGGACGCAATGGAACAACTGCATTTAAACCTGGAGGCTTGTCTGCTCTCAGATTTTTAATCCATTTAATTTCATTCCTTTCCGTAGCGTTAGTAATGTCACCTTGTCTCATTCCAACATGAGTATTTTCCAAAACTTTGAAATAAAACTGATGTGCTGTGAACTGCTTGATGTGAACTGCAAGGCAGTTTTTCAAGTCACAGTATTCGAATACTGTGCAGTGAACTTCAAGAAAGTGGTGGTTGCTCGGCTTGTAACAGTTTAGATACTAGCAACACTTTCATCCATCCCATTAGTGAAATTAGTCATAAATTTTCTTGCACAGCAGATTGCAACACCTCTCATGTAGTATACTTAGCCACGTGTTCAGAATGTCCCGCATATTATGTGGATAAAACTGATCAATGTTTTAAAAACAGAGTTTTGAGGCATCTCTGTGATATTCGGAACTGTGACTTGAAAAACTGCCTACACATTTTCATTGGTTCATTTCTGATTCGATCTGAGAGGAGGGAGTTGGCCTAAAGCTACCTTTTGATTGGTCACCAATGACTTTGTTAAGTGTTTCCCCACTTCATTCATTATGATCTGAAGAAGGTTAATCTGAAGGCGCTTATCGTTGATGAAGTATCAGGGGATTTTACCTCGTTTCTTTTGTTTTTAGGGTTTTACCCATTTTACATGTACTTTTTGTGATTAAAGAACGTTGCAGTCTGTGGTGGTGTTTGTGGTTGTTTCACGAAGATTTAAAAAGACACAGGCAGTGGGGTTTGACTTTTTACAAGTCATATGGCTGAAACAATTGATGTCCTTACAGTATCATTTGCATATATCCCATGGGTCTCTATTACAAAAGGTTTAAGGTATCACACAGTGAAAACTCTAGCCTGAATAGGTTTTTCTTGTAGTTTTTACTAATTGGTTTGTTTGTGCAACCTTTTTACTTTTTGGTTTGTATATATGTAGGCAGTGAATAATGTCTGAAACAAATTCTGCAGTAGTAATGGCCTACTATTACAGTAAACAGTGCTTTGTCAGTTACAGATGTTATTACAGCACCACTCTGTGATCATTAATGCAACATCATTTGTGCTTCTTTGAACAGCACTTGATATAGGGCTGGATTTACAAACAGCTAATCTTTGTACTGCTTCAATGTGTCCTTCGTAGCGTGACATGCACACAATAAAGCAGTATTTTGTATTCCTTAAATGGTTCTACACATTGTGTAGAGTCACACAACAAAGTTAAGTGGCAGAGTATGCTAATGAAAGCATAACTACCCGAATCACATGCTAATTAACCAACCCAAAATGGCAGTCATTCAGGAAAGTATAAAGTAATCATGTACATGTGTTGTAGCTCTTTGTCATGAACTTCGAACTCTTCTGGAATACAGGCACCATCACACTTAAAAAAAAAAAAAAAAAAAAGAGCAATGACAATGTTAGGGGATGTTGCTGCTCTCTTCCATGTGTATGTGCAATAGACTCAAACTGAAACTGCTGCTGCTTCTGATAGACCTCAGCCAAGGAGAAGTTTAACATATCATGGACTGCATGATATTTAAATGTTAGAGCAATACAGGGTTGATAGGGGGACACTACAGGAACTTTGCAACCTCTACCAACCCTACCTCAGACTCTGGGGAAATCAAGGAGAACCTATACCAGTGGAAACTAAGGTATGTGTAACATTAAGGATATTAGATACTGGTACATTGCAGAGATCCACAGGGGATATACTAGGGGGTGTCACATGCCTTAGTCTTCAAAATATTACACCAATGTCTTAACGTTATGCTAGAACATGCAAGGGGTATATCTATTTTTCACACACCCACACACAAACACACACACACACACACACACACACACACACACACACACACACACACACACACACACACACACACACACCAAAAGACAGAGGAAGAACAATGCAGGAATTTTATTCTGTAGCACACTTCCCTGAAGTTTTGGGGCTATAGACTGCACTCACATAGAAATAAGAACCACACCTAGTGAACAGGGAAGGACATACATCAACAGGAAAGGGTTCCACTCAGTCAGCTGCCAGGTTGTCTGTAATCCCCAAGGGTTCATCCTTAACATGTGTGCAGGCAACTCAGGCAGTTACCATGACTCACACATATGGCTCACCTCTCAGCTTTACCAAGGTTTGCTAGGGTCACACACTGGATGATGCAAGCTATGCACTGTGACCATGGCTAATGCCACCCATCAGAAATGAACACACACCCACAGAAGGATACAATTACACCCACAATCAAACTAGAAGCATCTTTGAGTGTATAACTGGTATGCTGAAGTGTCATTTCTACTGTCTAGGCACATCAAAGGATGCCCTGCAGTATGATCCAGGCATCTGTGCAAAAATTCTCACAGTCTGTGTCATGTTGCACCTTCAGCACATACAGATGATGATTCAGAGGGAGAACCTGCAGTTGCAGAGGGAGCCCACAGATATAGGCGTACATAATATGCCATCACCCTGGCTAAGAGGTAAAGGATAGCACACACTCTCACCAGTTAAGAGGCAAATGATAGCACGCACATTCACTAGTGAAGGAATACACATTATAAATAATAACCTAAGCACCTACAGATATCAAAACTGATGCCTGCCCATGCCCACAAACTTTACTTCCCCATGTAATGGCTGTTTATGGATAGGATCAAAGACAGCCCAAAAAGACATGACTCATTCCAAATATATAAATGTAAGCAGTTTATAAAGAGGGCAAACATGCAGTAATTTGTAGAAAAATCTCAGAGTAAATACCAGTAATAGTCTGTCTGTATCATGTCAGTAGCTACATGATTACATGCACATACTGTAGGACTGCAGGGAGGAACAATGACAATTGTAAGTTACCTATGGCTTGCATTCATCCCTGGCTTGGCACCTATGTCTGTAATGGACACAGGCAACCTGTGAATGTTTCATCTCCCAGGCCCCTGAGTGTAAATGTTGCATCTCCCAAACTCCTGCTTACACCTTTCAAGGGTATCAAAACTTGTCAGAGATTTGGGATGCATGGCTAGGCTTAAAAAGGCCCTTGTGGTCATTAACCTAGTAAACACCTGTGATCCTATGAACCTAAGAACCTAAGTGTTAATGGTTACTCTGACTACAAAAACAAGCAATACTGAGGAGACTCCTCTCTAAAGTGTGTGTATCATACGCAATAAACTTAAGAAAAAAGTGGAAACACCTTGAGAGCTATGAGAACAAACTTAATAACATTGATATTCCTTTAATAATAGCACACTCTCCATCCACTGCTTAATTTTTTTCTGCAATGCTAATCATCTATATTACACATTGAAACAAATATGCAAAGAAATGCACATGACATTCCAATTCTGTTAATTAAGCTGAGAAGAGGGGAAGATGTTCAGAAAATAAAGAGAAAAAAATATCTGGCAATGTTGGTAACCTTACATTAATATGGTTTGGGCTATGATTGGCCTAGATTATTTATCAATATCACATTCATCTACATATGTTCAAGCAAATGAAAAAGGAACATTTTCTGATCTTTCTACTGCTGGACCTGTAATTTGATGTTCTTCTAAGTCAGATCTGTATGGTATGCACATTTTCTGAATACTACTCTAAGCCTGTGCTGGTGGCAAAGAGAGATATGAAACACAACTGAGCATCTGCTTTTACTGCACTGTAGGTTTCAAATCCAGATAGTATGTTGTTTGAGAGAGTTAATGCATATTTCCTGAGCATCTGATCAGGTTATAACACACAGAAAGATAGGAAACCTCACAGTCCTGCACTTTTATTATTACCTGATATTTACTAATACCGACTTTTTTAATTGGGTCCATCATTTATGTGTATTTTTACAAAGTACACTTTGGAATGGCAGCATTTAATGGCAGTGAAGTAAAGTCCACTGGCCAAGATACAAACTGAGTAATTTGGAATGTCATCATTAGCACATTTCAGAGTGGCACATGTATGCTTTGCTACAGCATTCTGAACAGCAATAAGAGAAGAAATTCTACATCTCACCAAAGTATCTGTGTAGCACATGATATAAATTAAATGAATGTGAAGAAACAGGAAAGAGGATGCAGGGTTTGGATCCAGCTTGAAGCCACATACTGAATGTAATGTTTGCAGCAGATGTGAAAATGCAGCATCTGTCTTTTTAATAGTATAAATATTTATGAATGGAAATACAAGTCATGTCTGTCCTTGTGTTTTGTGGTAGAATATAAATTATTTTTTTTTGCCTTTATAATTTGTGCACTGCTTAGCAGAGAGAAAACAAGGCTGAAAGATGACAGAAAAAGTACAAACACTCCTGTCACCGCTACATGGTATTTGTAATGAGTGAGTGATGTAAACATGATATATACCTCTGTCTGTGGGACAAGCTGTAAATGCATTGACTTTGAACCCATAACAGAGTCTGTCTGGGGTTCAAATCCATCTTGAGTGAAGGGAATGTAGAAATTATTACTCAGGATTCATGACTTAATTTCATTCCAACTTCATATGCTTTTTTTCTGTTTCTTGCTTTCAGCACATGCTTAGTGCTGAGTAGCATGCAATCAATCTAATTTGCTTAAGGAAAAAAGTGAAAAATCTGTTTGGGCTACCTTCTGTACAACAAACAGGCTTAGCAGAGATGCACAAACATCAGCACTCTGGACAGTACTGAATGGAGAACATTGATTTGCTGTGCAACTGCCTCTGTGGCACAAGGTGTAACTGCAATGACTTTAGAGACAGAACACAGGTTATTCAGGATTCAAATCAAACTAACACTTTTTTACAAATGGTATCAGAATGTTGATTAGGACAGTAACACTACATGCAAATGGCTAGCATAAGTAGGTTGCTTTCAAGAACTGTATCGGTAATACTTTGATACCTACACTTTTCTAGGTAGCATATCTCATTAATGACTTACTTATGAAACCCAGATGATTGTGTGTGTAATTGTTTAATCATGAGAATTATGATAATTAATTAAAACTGCACTTATATATCTATAATGGGCACAGTACTTTAGTTAAAATCATCTTGACTGCTCACGCAGTCCAACTTTTTGTTTAGGACAATATGTGCTGTGAATTATTTATGCATCATGCCCCAACCAGTATTACTCAGCTCATGAAAGTCTATTCATCTGGTATATATTTACAAGAAGTAATACTTCCTCTTCCATGGGAATGCAGTTCCCAGGACTTCTTAATGTCACACACATACATGCCTATCTGAAGTACATCTCCATTCATACTGAATGCAGTTTATATGTAATGGCCATGGTTGAAAGGGTGTTCTCCTGTAACACTTGGATATAATAACCTGGCTTTAATTGTATACATTATTTATTCCATAGGTTTGATTTATACCTTGTACAGCTAACTTTTACAGTGCACAGTTCCCAAACAATTATGTCCCAGATTATTCTATTTAACCTCCCAAAGATCAAGGCTTACAAGCCAAGCAATTAAGCAAGCCAGTGTTAGCCACTGGAAAAAGTGTGAATAGGTTGAGCATCACACATAGCAAATCTCACTGTAATGTTTAACATCTTCATTGCTGTCTGATAAAATCCTTTCCTTTTTGTTTGAAAATGGATTTCTCTTCTTTCCAATGCACAAACACAATTGCCATGGTTGTGTGTCTTTGTACACTGGCTGTTAAATGTAAGATTGGAATCTGGTGCCAGTTCAGGCACAGAGTTGTTGCTTGATTTCTGCAGAAATGGCTGAAATGGGTAAAGTAGGAGATTTAGAGAAATTTAGAGCACAGAGGTGGGGTGTTGAGGTGCCCAGAATTTTTGTGGCACACCTTGCGAAGTGCTACAGCTGAAGGCTGCTGCAGGTGGACTATACTAGGTCTTAGTATAAGACTGAGGCTTGGAACAGCTTAGCCAAGGCTGTCTCCAGTGCAACTGGCATCCCTCACATTGGAAAGAATTGTCAGCACCACTATAATTACCTGAAATAGTGCAAGTAGGACATCCTTAGCCAATGGGAGGATGAGTTTAGAACTGTTGCTACCACTCAACTGTGTAATTATTCTGACCTATCAACTAGATAGAATACAGTAGACAGACAAGACTGGTATTCATTATATAATGTTGCATCTTCTCTTCTTTATTGTATATCTCCTGAAGATATTGCAGCAGACAAGGAGGTAACCACAGAGAGGCAAGGGGTATGTATGTGTCAGGTCTTACTGTAAGACTAATAACTATTGTAGTTATATGCAGTAAGGCAATACTGAAATAAATAGTTGCATTTATGATATCATAGTAGTGCAAGTGATAAATTGTAAAACAGAGTAAGACCTTCCTATTATAGTTGGATTTGGCAAAAGTGTATAGACTGGATAATCATAAATGTGTATTTTGCAAAATTATATAGTTATGTGACATGACATGGATCTAATGCTCTCTCTTTTTTGCCTCACTCCACTCCTTGTCTCTCAATTGTTTGACTATTTTATATGGCTTAAAAATGTTCGGTTGCCATACATTTCTGCTTACAAAAACTGACATTCAGCACAAAGAGGTAGACTGACCACTGCAGATTGCCCTGCCATCCTGCACAAGTTGAGGCAGCAACATATGCAAATATGACTCAGTCATTGTCCATGCTGGTGTGAATGACCTGAGATGTACCTCCCTGGACTACATGAAAAGAGACATAGAGGAGCTCTCCGATTATGTAGCCCAGGCTGGTATGACCCTGACCCTGAGCAGCATCTTGCCCTCACCAAGAATGATACCACAATACAAAGACAAGATGATCAGCTTTAATAATTGGCTCAAGTACTGGTGTCATTCTAAGGGGATCCAATGTCTGTCTGCCTGGGATGACATGTTGGACAAACCACACTGCTTCGCAAGGGATGGCTTACACCTGTCACCACTGGGCTTCCGGATATTGGCTAAAGCTCTTGCCACCCCCATAGTGCCTTTTTTAGGCAAGGCTCAAAAGACAAACCCACCTCCTTAGAAAACAAAAATGGAAAAAAACTAAGGGTAATGCTGCTCAATGCCAGAAGTCTAAATCTCAAGATGCAGGCACTTGATGCACTCCTCAGCATGGAGAACATCGACGTCTGTGCAGTAACTGAAACCTGGTTCAAGTCTCCTGAGAGCACCCCAGCGCTGCCAGGCTATACCTCGTATAATACTTTTCGGCCCCAAAACCCAGGCCGAACCACAAAGGGAGGGGGAGTGTCCATATTCATCAAGGACACCCACACCTCCAGGTTAGTAGCAACACATGAAGCATCAGAGACCATACAGGTGCAACTAACCATAGGCAAAACTGCTATACAACTGGTAGCATGTTACAGACCACCCTCCCAATCTCAAGAACCCCACTCAGCCTTCCTGAAGACATTGGAGGATATGAATGTATCACAAAATACCATCATACTGGGAGACTTCAACTACCCAAACATAGATTGGGTACATTATTCTAGCCCTAATACCCTAGCCCAAAGGTTCCTGGAATTCATAAATTCAAATGCACTGGAACAACTAGTCACCTCTCCCACTAGGAGAGATAATATACTAGACCTGATCATCACAAACATGGGGACAAAATGCTCCACACCGGAAGTATACCCCTCACTAGTGAGATCTGACCACAAACTAATCACCCTGGATATACATATCCCACCTCCACCCCCAGCACAAAAGACCACAGTGAAAAACTTCTCAAAAGCAGACTTCACTCTTCTTAAGACTGAGATGGTATCCTTTAAGCCCACTGTACCAGTGGATACCACATCCCACAATGCCGAATCCTTCACAAATGCTTTCTATGGACATCTCCAAGAATGCATGGATCATGCAATCCCAAATAAATCCAAGTCCCTCTTCACCAAAGGTAAGTGTCCTGTCTGGTGGACCTCAGCCATAAACAAATTGTATAACAAAAGAAGGAAGCTACTGCACGTCAGAGCAAAATCCCATGAAGGGAAGACATCTCTGATCAACATTAGCAGAAAACTACGTTCTCTCATAAAAACATCCAAGGCCAACTTTGAGAGAAAAATCACTAAGTACACTAAAGATAACCACAAAGCCTTATTCAGCTATGTTAGAAACCTGGGCGGAAACCCTCAGATATGCTCAGAGTTGGTTCACAGCAACAAAAAATACACTGAACCCACAGATATTGCCAACATTCTGGCTGACAGGTTCAGTGCAAATTTCTCCCCTCCCTCACCCCCAAAAGAAGAAATACTTATCCCAGCTGAATGTAATCTCCCTGTCATCTCAGATGTCCAAGTGAGAACCGCCCTAAACAAAGCAAAAAACACAGCATCAATGGGACCTGACGGTATCCCGGGTTGCGTGTTACGTGAACTCCAAGAGGAGCTAAACCCACACATAAAAATGCTATTTAACCTTAGCCTTACTTCGGGATATGTACCTGAACACTGGCGTACAGCAACAGTGGTCCCACTTCACAAGTGGGGTGCCTCTACAGACCCTGGAAACTACCGCCCCATAAGCTTAACCAGCCTGGTCTGCAAAGCTATGGAAAGAATCATTATGGAACTCATAAACAGAGACATAGGTGACCTACAGACACTTGACCCCACCCAGTTCGGCTTTGTAAAGGACAGATCCTGCCTTTTAAACCTGGTTGACTTTTTCGAAACAGTCACTAGAGCCATTGATGAGGGCAAAGCAGTCCATACAGCATACCTGGACTTGGCTAAGGCCTTCAACACAATACCCCACTCAGGCATCATAGATAAGCTCAACAGCTTAAAAGTAAACCCTTATGTCACTAGATGGGTTGCAAACTGGCTAAAGGACAGAACCCATAAAGTTAAAATCGCTGGAGCAATGTCAGACTCAAAGCCAGTCACAAGTGGTGTCCCACAGGGATCTGTCCTGGGACCTCTCTTGTTCGGCATTTATTTCTCAGATGTTAAAGCAAACATGGGAGGGCTGTGGCTGACAAAGTTCGCAGATGACTGCAAACTAGGTGCCATAGTTGATACACCAGCAGACACATACATCCTACAAAAAGGCCTCACAGAAACGGACAACTGGTGCCGGAGTCACGGCCTTAAACTAAATGCCAAAAAATGTATAGTCATCCCCTTTGGGAAAAACAAAGTACCCACAAATTATCACATAGACAGCAACCCACTGAGTATGGAAAAAGTAATCATAGACCTAGGGACCCAAGTTGACAGCGACCTCTCATTTGACACCCACGTTGCCAAAGTGGTTAGAAAAACATTCTACCTTGCACACCTCATCATGAAGGGATTCACATCCAGATCCAAGGATGTCATTGTACCCCTATATTCCTCCCTCATCAGACCCATGATTGAGTACAATGCCCCATTTGGTATGTACCTCACCCGGCATTTGCAACAGCTGGAGAGACCACAAAAGTACCTCACCAAGAGGATCAAGGGTCTCCAACATATGTCTTATTCTGCCAGACTAAAGAAACTTCAGCTCTATTCAGTAGCATACTGCCTGCTCAGAGGTGATCTCTGCCTGACGTACAAGGCCATGTCCAATCAGGATCTGATGGACATGCTCCACCTCAAAAATCCAAATCCATCAGGACCATGAGAGCTAAAGACTTAAACCTCGGCACAAGTATGAATAGGACATGCTGGAGGGATAGATTCATAACCCAGAGGCTTCCCATGCTTTGGAACAAGATCCCAGTTTGTATTAGGCAGAGCCCCTCACTGACTCTCTTCAAGAGAAATCTTGATGAGTGGATGGGAGATCGTAAGTTTACCCCAGGGGTCACATCTGTGTCACTGCTAGACAGGGGCACAGTAAACTAATTCTATTATATAAGGGGACCTTCATTGTGTCACTACTAGACAGAGGCACAGTATTCTAAATTTATTCTGTACATTTTTGTACCATTTCATGGGGTGGCAAAAGCCACATCACTATGGCTAGGCTTACAAGTGCCCCAGGGCAGATAGCCTAGTACTATACTATGAAACTATGAAACTATGAGCATCCATAACTTCAGGGTCTCAACCTGTCAGCACTGTCTCCACAATCCCTATTCTTCCTGGTCCATCAGGTAGCTCTGCCCCAGTCACTAGTGCAATGGTACCCTCAGGGAGTAATAGTAGTGGAGGAGGTGTTTTTGTCACCAGGCAAAAGCTGACAGGACTGGTGGATAGTATCATGGAAAGGCGCCTTGGTGCCTGATTCAGCTGTGTGGAAAAGATGATTTGTCAAATTGCCAAGATGATACCATGAATCAAGAATAGGAAGCAGAAACAGTGCAGTAAGCAAACCATTCAAAAACCAGAAAAATGCACATTAGAGCTTGGTGAATAACTCCTCCAAAGACAGCCAATAATGAAAAAAATGATAATATTCATTTATAAACTCCAATGTCCGTGAGACAACAAAAAAATCACTGCCACTTTCAACATCCAAATTAAAAACTATTTGAGCAGATTAACGTTATATAAAAACAGCATTTCCATTCTATTAGGACTTCTTCAGACAAAATCTATCAACATTTTTGAGTGGTTTGCTTACTGCACTGCTTCTTCTTCCTGTTTTTATTTCTTGTTTCTTGTTTCATCTGTGGAGTGCAGGGATGGTCCAGCTAGTTTCCCGGCCTGAGAAACTAACTGTAGTCAAGGGCAAGATTTTAACCCTCGTTGTATAATTGGAGAACTTACCTAACTTGTCCAGCTGCTTTCCCAACCACTACTGGATGAATATTTAAATAATATTGAGATCTCAATTCCAAATAATTAAGAAATGCTGCCACAGGGAAGACATATGCAGTTGCAGAAAGATATACATACAAAAATATTAAGGAAAATGCAATGACATGGTGATGGAAACATATCTAATGAATGTTCAAAGAATTTTACTAATGGTTTGATTACTTCTATAGTGAGCACTTCCATAAATATTAAAGAAGCAATGGAAAATAATGCTTTTAATAGCGCAGCTGGTAAATGTTTACAGAATGGACATTTTTGACTTTATAATTATGGTGAGATTAATAATGGACATGTAGATGTTGCGGTTAACAACTTTTCTGTATAACTAGTACTAATAGATATTAAAATATGGATCTAGGTAGTTGGTTAGCAGATACAGTTTCTTTTTCTAAACAGAAATTTTATGATGATACATATATGGACACATATGAAACTAACTTGCTCAAAATACAAGATTTTATGTTAATTAAAATATAGAACATAAAAATGGATCATTTTTTATTAAAAGGAATGCATAAATAGAAAAATTGTACCTCAAGGTTTAAGGGAGTATAAATACCCTTTGAAACAATGTGATATAAGTAATATAATCATAGATTTGAAATTATTTATTAGAAAGATTAATTTTAAATTGCTTTTCTGAAAGACAGGACTAAGATATATGATAGCAATTTTAAAAAGAAAAGTATTTACAACCTACCTATTCATCTCTAATTAAAGAATTTTGAAATGTTAGAAAGTGAAATTATGGAAACTATTAATAATAAAAATATATTTTTAACATAGATAAAGATGAAAAGGTATTGCTTGAATAATCAAGGGAGAAGCAAAATATTAGAATCATGAGGCCAGACAAAGGTGGAGATATAGTTATAATGGACACTTAGGAATATACTGGACATTTGATGGAATACTATGTAATAAGGAGAAATGTATTTCTTTTTTTTAAAGATGAAGTAAATATTGCCTGTTCTAAGATAGATTATTATTTAATTGACCTTCTTATTCAAGAAGCAATAGACACAGATACATATATTTTTTATATACTGAGTGAGCTATAATACCATCACCCTTCCTCATCCTGAAAGTTTATAAGGATATAGCTGATCCACTTTGAGGTTAATAGTAGCTGCAAATGGATAAAAAACTCACTCTTTTTCAGTATACGTAGATTGTAAGTTGAAAATGTATTCAAAAAGTTATTTAATTTTAAAAGAGACATGGGATTTTTAAAAGAGATTAATGATGAACTGTATGATGAGAATTTAATCTTTGTGATGACAGATATAATGGATTTATTTACAATAATATCTCATGAAATAGGAATAGATTGTTTTGAAGAAAGTTTTATAGAACATAAGACTATGGATACAAAGAAGATTAAATTATTGATGGAATTCATGGAATTAATTAAAAAAACAATTTTATATATTTCAAAGGGGAATATTATAAACAGGACAGGAGAGTTGCCATAGGAGCAAATTGTGCCCCCATGTTTGGAAATATGGTCCTTAATATGTGGGGACAAAAAATTATTTTAAATTCATGTTTTACAAAATGTTGGAATTTGTATAAGCATGTTTTAAATGATATAGCTATATTCTGGAGAGATAGTGAAGAGTTATTAAAGGAATTTGTTAACTATATCTAGGTGTCCACCACATTTTTAAGATTCATACACAATATTGCATAAGAAAAGTGGTTATTGTAGATATAACAATGCATACATTTGAGATTTTTAAATCCACCTTGTTTAGGAAGGACACATTTTCTAATTCATAATTGCACTTTAGTAGTGATCACCCTCTGAAACAGAAGAAAAGTATAGTAAAAGGTCAATTTATTAGGGTGGAACTTATGGTTCCTGTAGAAAGTGATTTTTTAGAAGAATGTGCCAGAATGAAAAACGTGTTTTTGGAACAAAAATATCCAGATCAGCTTGCTAATGATATTTTAGAGGACATCAGTATAGGTAGATCTACAAAATAGTATCCAGTATTAGGGAAAGGTGTTATAATTACCACTCAGATGGGTAGAAATGATAATGCTACCCATATTTTAAAGAAAGAAGGTACTAATTTTGAAGATGCATTTATTATGAATTAGACCACAAATGCTAATATGATTAAATATACTTTTAAGTAATTGGAAGATGTTTCCTAAGTTGATGGATCTCCTAAGTATTTTTACAGAACCCATTACTTGTATTTTTAGAAAAGGGAAGAATGTGAAAAAAAATATTCTAGAGAATAAGGCTATTAGATCATTGGTGGATAACCCAAGGAGAATATGTCCATATAAATGTTGTTTTTTGTAAGCAATGCCCTCATACGGTGAATGTAGACCATATATTTATTCCTGATTGACATAAATATATATATATATATATATATATATATATATATAATAGTCAACTTCATGATTGTAACAGTATGGGTGTTGTATATGTTGTTTTATGTAAAAGGTGTAAATCATTCTATATAGGTATAAGTAAACAAAATTTAAGGAAAATAATCTAGAGGACCTACATGATAATAAACGGAAAGAGGAAAAAATGCTTTAGATAGACACATACTACAATGTGCAAAATTGGATTATGTGTTCTTTGTAATAGAGGAAATTTCTACAGATCCTAGAGCTGGCTTTTGGGAGATAATAATAGAAGATAAAGAATTGTAGTTGCAATTATTATTAGATGCCAGTAAAAACCTGGGGCTTAATGATAATATATTGTTCCAGTATTAAAACTAAGAACAACTAGATTATGAATCAGTATAAAGGTTTTTCATGCACATAGTTTTCAGTATACACATTTTTAGTATATATTACTTAGTAATACATTTTATTTATTGAGTATATTTTTAGGATAAAACATAACATCATTTTTAACATTTGTTATATGATTTCTGTGTTCAATAGGGATATTTATGATGTAATTGAAATAAGTTTTAAATGTATGAGATGTCATATGTAAGACTAGAGGCACTTTTTATTTAACACACTGCTTAATGTATGTCAAGTGACCTGATTTAGTTAAGCATTCCTTCAAAATATTTTTTAGAAAAGTTTATATTTATCTCACTCTCAGTTAGGATATTTATGTTTAGGTGCATGTATCATGCTGTAGAAAAGATGTGGCTTTGGATAAAAAAATGTATAGCTTTAAATATTAATCATTCATCATTTTATTAGTATAATTAAGGATATGACGTACAAACTGAAAATGTTTAAAATATGTAATCGAAGCATACCTTGATAGATTTGTCTGAAGAAGTCCTAATAGTAGGACAAATATGCTGGTTTTATATAGCATTAATCTGCTCAAACTGTTTTTAATATGGATGTTGAATGTGTCAGTGATTTTGTTGTTGTCTCATAGACAATGGATTTAATAAAGGAATATTATCAGTTTTGTCCATTATTGTTGGTCTTTGGAGGAGTTATTCACCAAGCCCTAACAGTGCATTTCTTCTGGTTTTAAAGATGATACCATGTCAAGAAGTGACACAGGAAACTGAGACAAGAGACAGCAATGACAGTTCTGAGGGCATGGACTAGATTGTCACTGTTCTCAGGCTTGATATGGTTATCCTCCAATCTTTTGTGTCCATCACCATCCCTGCCTGCCTTGAATGTCCTGTATATCTCTGCTTCCTCACCTACCCTACTTATCTGACCTGCTCATTCCTGAGCCCCCTTCCCCAACATTTCTCTCTCTTTGAAAGTAAAAAATAAATAAAAAATGGGCACATGTACTACAAAAAATAAAGACCTGTACATATCTCTCCACTTCACCTGTGTGTCTTCTTGATACACTTGGTTTGGTTCAATTGGCTGTACAACGTCATTCTGTTGTTCTCACCTGCTGTTGGTGTGGTGACTATTCAAATTCAACAAATTCTGTCTACACTTCTACATTTATATTGTGAAAAAGTAGATAGCTATGGTTCTCTCCTACTAACTTCCAGCAAATTACTCTATTCTTTCCCCTGTGTTCTCCCCTCTGATTGCTCCTCACCTCCATTTCACCACTTTCCTAATAACCTCCTTTTCACAAGTTTAATCTGTTCAAATAAATAGAATTACACACAGCACACATGGTCAGAAATGGCCTATAAAAAAGTTTCACTTTTTGCCCACAACACTTACACAGTTTATCATCATGTATCAGTGCTGAGTGATGGTGAATGGATGTTCATGTCCCATGGCAAAACCTAGTCAGCTGTTGCCATCACCCACAGTAGTCAGGTTATCCTCACACAAAGGTGCTTAAACACACTGTGCTATCAGAATACAGAGTAAAGTCAGAATAAGGGCAATACTTGGCAAGAGTTACTCAGACAATTATTTAATTACTGGTAGTAACAAAGTACAACTTCCTTTGTGGAGTGCTGATATAAATCACTTATCTGAAGATTGCTTTTTGGCTATAGCTTCAATGGTTTGATTCCAGGTGTATGCCACATTATTTCTTACTGTGTTATTTACTTCTGTGATATGTTTCATGACATGCATCTTAATTTTTATTTAGTTATGACTTTTGATTAACAGAGTTTGAATACTGCTATAAAAAAGCATTTGCAAACACATCCATGACCATAAGGAAGAATTAGTATATCACCCTTTTTCTGCTCATTTCTTAATCAGGTTTTGCCGCTCCTATGGCTTTTTCATCCCCTAACCACCAGTTAATGATGCAGAGCATGGCAGATGAATAATGAGGACACACACCATAATGATGTGCATTAATGACCCATAATGCCAGCCTTTGCTATGTGTCGAACCATCTGTCTCTATCTACACCCTTTCTCCCCTTTTCTATCACCCTTTTGTATTATTGACTATTCATTATGCTGATGGAAGTACATTTCATCTCACTGTATTTTCCTACTGTCATTACTTTGCTGAAGACTGATACTTAACAGGCTGAATAGGTTATTGCTGTCCCTTCAATGGGGTGATTTTGACAGGTGTGAAGTAAGATTTCCTTTGTGAGATATTGAGATAGTGATTATGTATAGAGACTTAATTTTGCATCTTGACAAGAATTCAAATTCAGCATTAGGTGAAACTCTTACTGCCTGTCTTTATAAGTCTCTTTTCTGTGAATGTGTTGGCTATGTATCTAACTGTTCCCCTTCTGTTTTATAAGTTGCTGTCCTCAGCATTTGATTGAGGTCTGACAATGAGCAAGTGTAATATGTGATGCTAAATATTATTTCAAGTGTTATTGCAAAATGTTGTGAGTGCCTTAGACCACATTGCTATGGTTAAAGTAGCATAATGGATACTATAGCTGAAGTAAGTTTAATGAATACTGCTGCTTACCTAATGCTTTTATTGAACCTGTTGTGAATGTCTCTTACGATTTGTGATTGAAAGTTAGTGCAGCATGAGCTCCTCTGTGATGAGCTAAGATAATCAACTTGCCTGTTAGTTATATTTTGATTTCTAAAGGTTTGAATCCTGGCATATGCTATACAGTAATGTATTTTTTTCTCAATATTAATATTAGTTGTGTAAGTGTATGTGCCACATGTGTTATCAACAAAATACCATCCTCAGGTTAACATCATGTTTCTAATTTCATGCACCTTGTTTAACCAGACTTTATGTGGATGCATTGGTTATTGTCATTCCTCCACCTTCTCTATCTCCATATCAGTGACTTAATGGTATAGAACATGACATATTCTGAATGAGGAAACAAGTAATACAAACACAGCATACATGTGTTCATACATATGCCATAACACAAACTGGTATGTGTCTGTCCATCTCTGTGTCCCTCATCACCCTTTCTGTCTCATTACATTATAATGTAATATATTTAGTACATAGCTATGATATGTGCTGAGTCATAATAATTATTTCAGAATATATACCATCCTTGTCATGTTTAACAAATTGTACAGCAAGTTAACTTGTGATTTCCCTGGAAGCATGGCTGAAATATAGTAGATATGAAAGATTGTTTTAGTAGGAATTACTGACACAATTTGGGCAAGCAACATATTTAGGATAATCATTTCTATGTAGTCCTACAGTTATGATCAAAATTAATTCTGGCATCCTTTGTAAAATGATCTGCATACTGAACTCAAACCCTGTTGTAAAATGATCTGCATACTGAATTCGAACCTTGTTTCAACTCTGACTTTTCATTTAGCTCACTGAGTGTAGTCTGTGTGCCACAGCAAAAGTAGGTGACAGGTGGATTTTCTACACTCAGTACTGTTCAGCCTCCTAGGTAGGCCTGTTTGCACTGCAGAAGACTAACCAAATTACAGGTTTAACTTTTTTCCTTTAGCAGTGAACCGTGTTTGCTCACCACGTAATGTCATGCAAAAAGGCAAGGCAAGCACAACAATTTCTTTTGGAATTAAGGTTTGGACTTAATATGTCAAAGGTAGACTTGACAAAGAGGTAGATTTGGACACCGCAGTGGTGCAGCGGTAGAGTTGTCACCTCACAGAAAGAGGTTCTCTGGTTCGATTATTGGCTGGGGTGCCTTCTGTGTGGAGTCTGCATGTCTTCCCTGCATTTGTGTGGGTTTCCTCTGGGTGCTCCGGTTTCCTCCCACATTACAAAGACATGCATCTGGAGCCTTTCTCCCTGGGCCTTCTCTGAAAATTGGTTTTGTTCCAAGTCAGACTTTCCCGGTTAACAAATGTTAAATAAATAAATAAATAAATAAATAAATAAATAAATAAATAAATAAATAAATATATTCTAACATGCAAAGTGTATATATGCAGCATGTTAACATAAAACAGATCTGTTCTACACCCTCTATATCTTTTTTACTTTTTCAGCTGTATCCACACTAACGTCTAACTCTTCAATATATAAGCAGACCAGTGCAAATAAAACTGCTGAACTGCAAACATTATTAAAAGGGTCTGGTGCATATAACCCTGAACACACACCAAAACTGCCAACTAAGTATGTGCTTGTGCATAAAGAGATTGTTGGAACTTTGTTGTTAAATTACATGATAAATTTCATAGTGAGCACACCACCAGATATGCCCTGTAGATTGTCCCTCCAGTCTCCCTTCTATTTCCATTCTTCCTTCCCTACAATACAATCTCCCTGGTTGTAAGGAATCATGCTAGTACACCCAGCCCATAGCTTTTAAACTACAGCTAGCCTATGACTCTTCTATTTTATTTTTAGCATTCATAGTTGGCCATAAGTAAGGTATTAGTTTGTAAAAATACTTTGAGTAACCACTGCTAGACCATCTTACACTAAATTGACTAAGAAATATAAGACAGAAAACAGAGGATAGTTTAATATAAATGGAAAATAGCTGCTAGTGTCAGCAGAAACTCCTACACTAATTGAACCAAGTAAAATAAGGAAAACAGCAAACATCTACTAGCATCAGCACTACGAGCTATCACAGTAGCAGACATTTCTCTAGTGTCTTTGTCTTTACTTTCTAAAAGAAATAAAGCAAAAATTCCAAACTTTACCTTAACGGTAAGATAGTGCCTTAAACTGGCTCTAAGTGGCTGATTGTTTCTGATCAGCATGCATCTCCAGTTGGGGGTGACCCACTCCATTTCACCCTCACTATGCTCGGGCTCACTCTGCTCCCCTACTCTACCCTACCCCTATTCCCACCCACCCACTCTTTCATCAGATTTATATCTAGCTAAGCCACACTCATACTACCTCCACCCAATCAACTCCTTTCAAAACTCCTCCCGTCAGCAAACCCCCAACCACCCATTAACAACCACCCACTATGTCTTTTCTCATCTCCTTTCTAACCAATACTCTACATACTTCTTTCCTACTACCTTTCAAACACTTGCCCTCTCATTGCAATAAATCTACAAATGCCAAATATGTAAAACTTACCTATAAACTTAGACAACTCCTTCTACACAATGTAACACAAATTAAACTCCAAGCAGACATTCACCCAAATCCAAGACCACACTCTCCCCCCTCACCTTACCAACCCACTTCTCCCCCCAAACATCCTCCAACTCCCAGTCATCATACTACTACCCAGCACCCCCTCCCCCACTTCCTAAAATCAACAGCACCGGCCTACTCATCAACTTTAACCTCTGTAGTATAGTAAATAAAATTACTGAATTCCATGCCACCCTAAACACTGATCAACCAGACATTGCAACAATTACAGAAACTTGGTTAAAACCACACATAAAAGACAATGACATAATAAGTAGCAGGTACAACCTAATAAGGTTAGACAGACCAAACAAAAAGGGTGGTGGTGTAGCCATTATGTATAAAGACACTCTCAAACTGGAACAATTTAACTGTATCCCTCCTGACCTACCCAAATCAGAAATCCTGACAACACACCTAGTACTAAACCCCAGCAAAACCATTATTATCATAACCATCTACCTCCCTCCAGGCAATAACCTACCCATCATTGAAAATCTACTTGGGCATCATCTGATTTTAACAAGAAACTATTATCCTAGGAGAATTCAACCTATATTGGCACTCCTGCAACTGCAGCAACCCCAGCAATTTCCTAAACCTTTTCACCTTCACCCAAACCATTTCTTGTCTAACCAGAATAGGTAAGTACTCCAACAAGCAGTCTACACTAGACTGGATACTAACAAACCCAACCAAGGCTACCTATCAGGCTGCCTTCCTGACTCCCTCAGCGACCACTGTCCTACCTTCCTGTACAGAAAATGTATTCAGTCACAAACTGACACAATATACAAGGTTAATCGAAATAAAAAGCAATTCTCCCCCTCCAGTTTCAACCTTCTATTACAGCAAAGTAACTGGTCCCCACTTAGAAACCTCCTGCTCGATCATGCTTTAGACTATTTCAACAATACCTTCCTTACAATACTGAGAAAGTTTGAAATGTAGAACAAATCACTGTAGACACTCGTAAGAGATATGGAACCAAATGCAACAAGTCCACAATTAAAGACAGTATGTTCACAGATTGTAGAAACGACCAAACGCCAACTGCAATAATAGTGGAAGTCTCTCCAAAAACAAAACGATAACTGGAACTGTTAAAAGTTAAAACATTTATTTTCCAAACGATGAGTTAAGCGCTTTCACTCGTACACCACCAGCTTCCTCAGAACAATTAAATTAACTTTCCATTCATTCTTAAATACACTGTATTGGCACCAAATGCAAAATAGTCCTTAAGGCTACAGTGCTCAATTACTTAATTATAATATCTATAAATAACATTACTATAAAATTGCATCTCTTATGTGCTTAGATGCTTTACATTAAAAAATATGTTTAGAAAATCACGCTGTATGATGTTGTTTAAATTTTATACTTCAAAACTTCCACTTTAATGCTCCCCATAAACAATGTATATAAAATGTCTATGCTAACGTATATTCTATCCCCAATGTAATGCTTATGTGTCAACAAACTTTTGAGACTACTTATAAACAGTCATATCAATATAATCTTATGAGTACTAATGCAAGTACAAAATGTTATAGGTGAAAAGCAAAAACTTATAGGTAAAAAGCAAAAACTACAAAGTAAAAAGACATACTCCTGCACTAACACTTGACCATCAAAAGTGGCTTGACTGTGATGTAATCATTTATTCCAGGCCATGTCATTGCGTCAGTGTAAATTTGCCACCAATATTCCTTGTATGCCAACATATTTTTCGTATTACCCCCTCTGGGGTTGGGTTTGATTCTTTCTAAGATGGCAAATTTAAAAACATGTTCAATGCCTGCAGCATTGGTGTGTTTGAATAGGGCGTTTTTCCCATCTTTGGTTCTAATACTATAGATGTGTGAATAAATCCTTTTCCTAAATTGTCTTTCCGTCCTACCAATATAATATGCTGGACAGACATTGCACTTAGCTATATAAATGATCATACTAGTTGTACAGTTACCTTGTGCGGGTCTAATTATGGTTTTATTGTAATTTTCTAAAGAGAACATCCTGTCCTCACATATGTGTTTACATTGTCCACATGCCCCACATTTACTGGTATGCTTCTCACTATTTGATTCTTGTATAGGACCATTCTCAAGTAAATATTTCAGATTCTTCCCCATCTTATACACAAATTGTGGTTTAGGACCCAAAATTTTTGTGCATCATCATCCATTAATATAATTTGCCAATTATTAGTTAGTATATTTTTTACTTGGCTAGAGAACGGTCCATATTGCACTATACAGGCTTTCTTAAATAATGTATCCTTAACATTAATATCATTAGCCTCTGTACTTAGCGTACCTTCACTACCTACGTATTTACAACCTAAGAGGGGTATGTATTTGTGTCCCCACTCTTTGAGGACATATTTACCTGTATTTGTCATCATACGTTCATCGTACCCCCTCTCTCTAAATAATCCTGTTATAAATTCCAATTCCACTTCTGTTTCTTTTCTATCAGATGTCATTCTCAGAGCTCTGATGACTTGCCCCTTATAAATATTATATTTAAGTTTGTTGGGGTGGTTACTACTGTAATCTAAATAGGAATTGGAAAAAGTTGTTTTTCTGTTAATCTTAGATTTAAACTGCTGGTCCTCTAAATATACAAGTGTATCTAAGTACGGTACCCCATATGTACTACATTCATGAGTAAATTTCAAAAACTCACTAGAGTCATTTAAATAGTGAGCGAAGTCAACAAATGACTGAGTGTCTCCTTTCCACAAAATATATATATCATCCAAGAACCGAGAATAATAACACACATTGACAAAGTATGGACTTTCAAAGATGACATTCTCTTCCCAATCCAGTAAGACCAAGTTGGCATATATGGGGGCGCAAGCTGCCCCCATAGCTACCCCTTTGGTCTGCCTGAAAAGTTCTCCTTCATAGTATATGAAATTGTATTATAATACTATACTAGTAAGCTCCACTAAAAGTGAAATTTGGTCCCAAGTCATCCCAGAGTGTTTTCTTAAACTGTTTGTCAATGCCTGTAACCCTTCTTCCAAAGGAATACTTGAAAAAAGGTCCACTACGTCCACTGATGTAAAAAGAATGTTCTGTTTTTCAATAGTAACAGGATAATTTTTTAAAAATTCCCAAGAATCTTTAGTCAAATGTTGAATTTTAGAATACATAGGTTTGAGTAATTTGTCTATAACCTCCCCTATGCGAAAGGTTTTAGATTTACTTCCTGAAATTATAGGACGAAATGGGGGGTTGGTAGTATCTTTATGGGTCTTTGGGATGCCTACTATAGTAGCCAAAACAGGGTCTGTAACTAGCATATAGTTATATGTTTCCTCATTAATTCTGTTCTCAAGTAAGTAATCCTCCAAGAACATATCTATCCTTCTATATGCTTGGTTTACTTCATTCAAAGATGTAACCGTATAGTTTCCAGAATTGTGCAAGATGTCATGAATAATACTACTATAACAAGTGGCATCATAAATGACCATCCCCCCACCTTTGTCCGGTTTCATAATTCTGATACTTTTATCACATCTTAACTCCCTTAATAATGTATTCTCTTCATATGTTAGATTTTTATGAATATTAATCTTATTAACTTTCTTATTGAGAGCATACAAATCTCTTACTGACTTTTTTTCATAGTTTAGTACTTGGGAATAACTGATAGGGATGTAACAACTTTTTTTCTTAAATAAATTAAGCTGTTTGGGTTGGTCACTTTTCTGTTTCAACTGCATAGCTAAATTTAATTTTCTAGTGAATAATTTTATCTGTTAATAATATAACCAGTGAAGTTACTGCACAGGGTATCAAACAGGACGGTGCAGTATACACATTTAATAACTACAAAATCTTTAATTACAGTAACATAAAATTAGAAACTGCACATTTTTCTCTTTTGTCAAAGGGTCTAAAGTTTATACCCACGACTACTTTTAATGTCGTGGATAGTATCAGTGAATTAAAATTATTCACTAGAAAATTAAATTTAGCTATGCAGTTTCAACAGAAAAGTGACCAACCCAAACAGCTTCATTTATTTAAGAAAAATAGTTGTTACATCCCTATCAGTTATTCCCAAGTACTAAACTATGAAAAAAAGTCAGTAAGAGATTTGTATGCTCTCAATAAGAAAGTTAATAAGATTAATATTCATAAAAATCTAACATATGAAGAGAATACATTATTAAGGGAGTTAAGATGTGATAAAAGTATCAGAATTATGAAACCGGACAAAGGTGGGGGGATGGTCATTTATGATGCCACTTGTTATAGTAGTATTATTCATGACATCTTGCACATTTCTGGAAACTATACGGTTACATCTTTGAATGAAGTAAACCAAGCATATAGAAGGATAGATATGTTCTTGGAGGATTACTTACTTGAGAACAGAATTAATGAGGAAACATATAACTATATGCTAGTTACAGACCCCGTTTTGTCTACTATAGTAGACATCCCAAAGACCCATAAAGATACTACCAACCCCCCATTTCGTCCTATAATTTCAGGAAGTAAATCTAAAACCTTTCGCATAGGGGAGGTTATAGACAAATTACTCAAACCTATGTATTCTAAAATTCAACATTTGACTAAAAATTCTTGGGAATTTTTAAAAAATTATCCTGTTACTATTGAAAAACAGAACATTCTTTTTACATCAGTGGACATAGTGGACCTTTTTTCAAGTATTCCTTTGGAAGAAGGGTTACAGGCATTGACAAACAGTTTAAGAAAACACTCTGGGATGACTTGGGACCAAATTTCACTTTTATTGGAGCTTACTAGTATAGTATTAGAATACAATTTCATATACTATGAAGGAGAACTTTTCAGGCAGACCAAAGGGGTAGCTATGGGGGCAGCTTGCGCCCCCATATATGCCAACTTGGTCTTACTGGATTGGGAAGAGAATGTCATCTTTGAAAGTCCATACTTTGTCAATGTGTGTTATTATTCTCGGTTCTTGGATGATATATATATTTTGTGGAAAGGAGACACTCAGTCATTTGTTGACTTCGCTCACTATTTAAATGACTCTAGTGAGTTTTTGAAATTTACTCATGAGTGTAGTACATATGGGGTACCGTACTTAGATACGCTTGTATATTTAGAGGACCAGCAGTTTAAATCTAAGATTAACAGAAAGACAACTTTTTCCAATTCCTATTTAGATTACAGTAGTAACCATCCCAACAAACTTAAATATAATATTTATAAGGGGCAAGTCATCAGAGCTCTGAGAATGACATCTGATAGAAAAGAAACAGAAGTGGAATTGGAATTTATAACAGGATTATTTAGAGAGAGGGGGTACGATGAACGTATGATGACAAATACAGGTAAATATGTCCTCAAAGAGTGGGGACACAAATACATACCCCTCTTAGGTTGTAAATACGTAGGTAGTGAAGGTACGCTAAGTACAGAGGCTAATGATATTAATGTTAAGGATACATTATTTAAGAAAGCCTGTATAGTGCAATATGGACCGTTCTCTAGCCAAGTAAAAAATATACTAACTAATAATTGGCAAATTATATTAATGGATGATGATGCACAAAAAATTTTGGGTCCTAAACCACAATTTGTGTATAAGATGGGGAAGAATCTGAAATATTTACTTGAGAATGGTCCTATACAAGAATCAAATAGTGAGAAGCATACCAGTAAATGTGGGGCATGTGGACAATGTAAACACATATGTGAGGACAGGATGTTCTCTTTAGAAAATTACAATAAAACCATAATTAGACCCGCACAAGGTAACTGCACAACTAGTATGATCATTTATATAGCTAAGTGCAATGTCTGTCCAGCATATTATATTGGTAGGACGGAAAGACAATTTAGGAAAAGGATTTATTCACACATCTATAGTATTAGAACCAAAGATGGGAAAAACGCCCTATTCAAACACACCAATGCTGCAGGCATTGAACATGTTTTTAAATTTGCCATCTTAGAAAGAATCAAACCCAACCCCAGAGGGGGTAATACGAAAAATATGTTGGCATACAAGGAATATTGGTGGCAAATTTACACTGACGCAATGACATGGCCTGGAATAAATGATTACATCACAGTCAAGCCACTTTTGATGGTCAAGTGTTAGTGCAGGAGTATGTCTTTTTACTTTGTAGTTTTTGCTTTTTACCTATAAGTTTTTGCTTTTCACCTATAACATTTTTGTACTTGCATTAGTACTCTCATAAGATTATATTGGATATGACTGTTTATAAGTAGTCTCAAAAGTTTGTTGACACATAAGCATTACATTGGGGATAGAATATACGTGTTAGCATAGACATTTTATATACATTGTTTATGGGGAGCATTAAAGTGGAAGTTTTGAAGTATAAAATTTAAACAACATCATACAGCGTGATTTTCTAAACATATTTTTTAATGTAAAGCATCTAAGCACATAAGAGATGCAATTTTTATAGTAATGTTATTTATAGATATTATAATTAAGTAATTGAGCACTGTAGCCTTAAGGACTATTTTGCATTTGGCGCCAATACAGTGTATTTAAGAATGAATGGAAAGTTAATTTAATTGTTCTGAGGAAGCTGGTGGTGTACGAGTGAAAGCGCTTAACTCATCGTTTGGAAAATAAATGTTTTAACTTTTAACAGTTCCAGTTATCGTTTTGTTTTTGGAGAGACTTCCACTATTATTGCAGTTGGCGTTTGGTCGTTTCTACAATCTGTGAACATACTGTCTTTAATTGTGGACTTGTTGCATTTGGTTCCATATCTCTTACGAGTGTCTACAGTGATTTGTTCTACATTTCAAACTTTCTCAGTGTGCTACAAACGCTGTGTTCAGGTGCCTTACAATACTAAATAAACTAGCACCCACTAGCAAAATAAGAATAAAACCTAAGCACACTAATTGGCTAACAAAATATATGAAATCACTTCTGAAATGCAGAGACAGGGCATGGTTAGATTACCACACCAACAAGAATAGTACCAACCTTACAACTTATCAACTGCTTAGAAACCAGGCTAAGAAACAAATAAAACTAGACAAACAAACCTACTTCCTGTCTTGTCAACAAACCCACCAAAACAACCAAAAAAAATGTTGGCAAAACAGAAATATCTTCCTTAACCCAGGCTATACCCCAACCTCCCACCTTCTACCTCCAATTCATCTAGCACAATAGCAACACAAGTTAATATACACTTTATAAACACTATTACATCACTCCTAGACAACCACACTACACACCCCCTCAAAGTACCCTCTCCCTCTTCTGATTACACAAACCCCTTCTCTTTTACCCAAGTACAAACTAGATACATTAAAACTCAACTTTCCAAACTCAGACACTGCTGTCTAGCAGCAGATCAGCTACCCAATGAATTCCTTAAAATAGCAGCATTCTCAGTTGCCTATCCCATATCTATACTGATCAACCGATCTCAGAAATGTATGTCCCCTATCTGTGGAAAATTTCTCACAACATCCCCCTACATAAAGGGGGTCCCTCTAAAGAACTATCAAACTACTGCCCCATTGCCATCCTCTCCCCTCTAGCCAAAGTCCTAGAAAAAGCCATCCACGCCCAACTCCTGACCCACCTCCTCAATCTCAACCTCCTCTCACCCACTCAACATGGCTTTAGGCCAAAGCATAACACATGCACTGCCCTATTGACTTTTACGAACACCATCCAAAGTCTAATAAATGAAGGTAAGATTGTCTCCTCCATATTCCTTGACATGTCAAAAGCCTTTGACACTGTATTCCCACCAAATCCTACTCAACAAACTGTCATCCTACAGTCTCAGTACATCTGACCTGTCCTTACTCCACAGCTACCTCTCTAACCATCAACAAGCCACCAAATGGGAAAACACACTTTCCCCACTTCTACCCATCTCTATAGGGGTACCCCAAGGATCCATACTTGGACCTCTACTCTTTACAATATTTAGCAAAAACCTCAGCTCTACAACCCAACTAGCCTCCATAGTCCAGTATGCCGATGACTCCACACTTATCTGTTCAGCCCCTACCCCCCAGGAACTGCAAACAAAAATGCAAACTTCTTTCCAAGATATAGAAAAATACCTAACAAATCATCAACTCATCCTGAATCCTAACAAAACCAAGCTACTAATCTTTAATTACAACAAACCCAAAATATGCCAATCCCCACTAACAATTCTTTCAACAAATGGAACTAAAATTGAACCCACTAGCCAAACCAAACTCTTAGGTGTCACAATTGATGATAACCTAAGGTTTGATACTCATATCTCCATCACCATCAAAAATGTGCACTCCATACTAGGCACCCTTTATAGAGCCAAACCTTACCTGACTGAAAGTGCCAGAATAGCCACTGCCCACTCTCAAGTACTTTCCACACTCCTCAACGGATCCCAAATATTTACCAATCTACACAAATCAGACCTAACTAAACTAGAGTCCTGCTAGAACAAAACAGCCAAATTCAAAACAGGCCACCAATACAGAACACACCACTGCTCAGTACTCTCCCAGCTCAACTGGCTAGAACTAGCAAACCTCCTAAGCTTAATTCAACTGTCCACTGTACAGAAAATAATTCACAAACCTGATAACTACCCTGCACTAAGCAACCTAATCCAACCTAATACAAATCCTAGATCACTTAGATCCTCTAATAAACTAATGCTAAAGATTACCCATGCCCACAATGCACAAGGTTGCTCACTCTACTCTGACAATATTGCCAAACTATAGAATACTCTTCCTCAACATATAACTAAAAGCCCTAACTATCATGAGTTCAAAAATCTTCTCAAGGAACATCTAGCTAAACAATGGCTCTGCTCCTGCCATACTCCAGGCTAGGCTATTGCTGTTGTCAGCAGAGAGCTTAGTTGCATAATCAACCAGCTTGCACACAACATCTAAACTGCTTATATCTAAACTGCTTAAACCCTAGGCTCAAGAAATAATCAGAACCTGAACCATCTCTGTTAGCCTAAAATTTGTCTCCATGCTAATTCTGTTAGGATCATACATCTGTTTTCTGAAAACTTATGTCCTTGCCTTGATTACTGTACTCAAAGAATACTTACTATTGTGTTAAGCTGTACAACATCTCAAGCCTGACTAACACTTTGTAAATATTGTTACTAGTTTTAGTTTTTTATATGATGTTTTTCTTCTTATTGTAATTATTGTTAACTCATTCTACTTTATGTTTTGGGAGCTTTTCTCCCCAGATCTCCACTGAAAATGGGCCCCGTGCCCAGCCAGACATTACCCGCTTAACAAAAATAAATAAATAAATAATAATATACAACCACATAGATCCTTGACACATATTCTTCATCATGTCAGTCTCAGTTGTGCAATATACATTAATATTTATTTATATATTTATTTATTTTGACATTTGTTGACTGGGTTAGTCTGACTGGGCAGAAGCCCTTTTTCAGCAGAAACCCAGGGAGAAAAGCTCCCACAATACTGGTTACATAGTTACAATTATTGCATATGTTAACATTGGCAGAAATGATACAGTTAATTAAAATTTGTGTTTAAGAAGATCGAGAAAAATATATAAAATATATTACAGACAGGAGCAGTATGACATGGTCCTGAGGCAAAGACTTTAAGCTGTTGGTGCTCAGTTCAAATTTTAGTGTACGTTTTGACAGCATAGCTGACTCAAGTCAGCAGTATGTATGTATGACTGGATCATAAGATTCCATTTACTCCCTCATATCATCAAATATGGTTTTATACAAAAGCTTCAGCATCACAATATCTTCCCTGAAACAGAATGAGAAACAGATCCTATCTACACTGCGCTGTCACAGTGTAGAAGCCTGACTTTTTTATGTCACTTGTGTTAAATACTTTGTTCTCTAGACTGTGTAAATACATAGCTAGGGGGTTCTAATCTCACAGTTGTCAACTTGTGTGTGTCTGTATGTAGGTTGTATATAGAGTCGTGCAAATATGAGCATACATACTGCTGGCCTCACGATATAGTAAATATAAAGTAATTCTGCCATGTGGATAAAGCCGGTGTACTAAGAAATCAGGTAAAATAAAACAAAATATAAAGTCAACTGGCACCACGACACTTGATACTTAAACAGCAGGAAATCGCTGCCTTAATAAACCTCTTGCTGTTTAAGCATTGAGTGTCATGGTACCAGTTTACTTTACATTTTGTTTTATTCTCAGTAATATAGTAGCCTGGAGAAGATTTTACACTGTAGGGTGAGTCCACATTACTGTCAGACCCTTATCACAGCATTATCTTCTTTGCAACACAACACTGACATTATCTCACTCTACAGAAGTCATACATCTTCAGTGGGACTTGCATTAAGCACTGTGTTCTCGAGACTGTATAACTAGGTAGGTAGGGGGTTGTATAACTAGGTAGGTAGGGGGTTGTAATCTCAACACTTTCAACTTGTGTGTGTATGTGAGTTGTGTATAGAGTCATATAAATATGACCTTATGTAGTGTTGGTCTCAATGAAATAGTAGCCTAGGGAAAATATTACACTCCATGGTGGGTCCACATCAATATCAGACCCTTCTCCCAACATCTTCTCTGCAACACAGTGTTGATATCATTCCTTATAAAGCACTCTGTCACACTGTAGAAGTTGGACTTCTGTGATGATGCTTGGGTTAAGTACTGTGTCTTGTAGATTGTGTATCTGCATAGGAGGGGAGTTCCAATCTCACAACAGTCCACTTGTATGTGTGATGATGGCTCCATAGCATCACTGGAAGATTAATTTAATATCTTTGCTCATTTGACTCCCAAGGGTGAAAAACGTTTACATGCTCATATCAATCCCACATCCTCTTTTCACTCTGTCCACAAACACATACTGTCTGCAACACACTGATGAGGTCAGCATTTTAATAATGTACTCTCACACCACTAAAGTCAGACCTTTACTCTGGCAGGTGGGTATAATACACTTGCCCAGTGGGTAGGACATTCAAATGCGGCAGTGAGACTTTCATGACTGTGTGTGTAAATGTAAATGGATGCAGGAGTGTCTTACACCTCTTACTGCATTAGTAATTTTTGCATACACATCGCCTTTGCATGACACAACTGATGTCATCCCTTCAAAGATTCAATGTGGCTCACATCCAGTCAGACTTTTCCTATTGTGCATGCATATAATACACTTGCATGTAGATTGTGTCAGTAGATAAATAGGGAGATCAAATACAGGAATGACTATCTTCTGTGAATGTGTGTTTTTTTCCTCTTACTGTGTAGAACAGGCTGCAAATACATATATGATTTATATCTGTACAGTGTGCTTGTTCTGTGAAACCACTTTTTAGTGGAAATATCAAGGTAATACACAATGGTGATGTCATCCATTGAAATGTACAGTGTCACAGTTGTAAAATAAATATTGATTTGCACTTGTGTTTCAGTAAACCTTCATTAGCTTGTGATGTCAGGTATATAATTAAAATCCCAATGTCACAGCTTACAGTCAGTGTACATGTTGTTAGCAGTATTGTCACCCATTTGCTTTATGTTCATGTCTAGATGTTGTTTTCTCTTACAAGAGTTTGTTCTAAATATCCTTTTGAAAGGCTATAGTGAAAACAGATGCTGTCAATTTGAATAGTTTGTCCTTCAATAGCAGTTGTGGTGAGATACCTCATTAGAACTGAGGACATGAGACAATGCAATGTATGTTGTTACCTAACTAAGGCATGCGTTCCAATACAAGATTATATCCACATTGTACATAATTGCTATTCTACCATCACAGTGACAACAGCAAAGGGGCCACAGATATGTTTGGGTATACCTAGCATCAGGCAATGTTGTCTGACATTCATCAGTATTATTTCTAAGTAATTACAGGGAGACATATTCCTTCATTGTTACACATGATGTAATGCTTTCACATAACCACACATATGAGAATTGGCACTGCACTTATACCATGTTACATTCATTAATCCCACTATAGTGCTAATTTTATCAATGCTTAGGCATGTGTTACAAACCAGCATTGAATGACTGCAAGCATTTGTGTCCTCAACTGTTGTATATGAAACACATCCCCTCAGTCTACTCTGTATGTATAGTGTGGAAGAGGACTCCCCTATCCATTTTAGTATATAAAATTTATGGACAAATAAAGTACAGCTGATTTAATGACTTATCATAGGTGGAGTTCAACAGCTGTAATAACAGTTCACTGTGGTGCATGTGAGTAATAGCCATATTGTTAGTTGGAGGAGTTGTGAAGCTTGATGTTCAGTTTTGGAATAGGGACTCATTTTCTGTGAACATACTGACATCGTACAACAAAGACTATATCACATCAGCCTTACACTTGTAAACATGGCTTTGGATTTCATGGCAGTAGACATTTGTTCTGCCAGTGTCATAGTGAGAGTGCTACTACAGTACATGCATTGAATAATGTAGTGTACAAATGGTTGTTCCAGTTCTTAGGCAGTATGCATACAAAAATCAAGAGAAACCTTCCTTGACCAAGGAACACTGATAGAGGACTTATCAATATTATGTGCACATTAGCATACTCAATTAATTGCCATCAGTCTGACATGCTGATATGGCATCCATTATCAGGGATCATTTCTTAATTCACACATTAATTTCAGTTGTTTGTGACAATATATATTGCTACCTCCTGAGGCAGATGCAGACAATACACAGCTCTGAGGAATACATTGCATCATAGTGTGGTATTTGCATCTATTCTTATCTATCTGCACAATAACTGTCAGGCAGGAATGCTTTATGGAGGGGTATTACTTTTATCACACTCTGCTCCTACATTTGTAACACCACACACACCTACATATGGGATGCATAACCATTAGAATATTGAGGTGCCTAGTTTCCTTCATATGTGATACTCCCCCCATGTGTTATGCCTATTTCTGTGGCATGCACAATAAATACATAACTCAGTGGTTACACTGATGGGATGGGTTAGATTCTTGCAAAAAAAGATTGTGGTTTCTGAGACATTCACTTGTATTTTCTAAAATCCTATATTGACAAACTACACACTATGTAAATATCCCATAATGTATGTACTGTGCTTGATAACTGTCATCCCAGCTCAACATGTATATGACATTCATATCTCATGTAACAGTTACAATGTTAATTTGTGTAATGGTCACATCCTATAATATCATGTCTGCTTTTATTTACCTATATTTGCTGAAGTGCGACCACAAGTAATTATTATGAGAAAAATATTGTAAAATTTCATTATTATAAAATTGTCTTTGCGGCATAAACAACTTTAAATCAATTATCTTACTACAATTTGAACATTTACTTTCACTTCTCACATATTTTTGTATACACCTCTTTGATTTCTGTGCACATTGTCTTCAGTACACTTTCCTTGCTTGGTAAAGTATCTGTTCTAGGTGGCCTTGCTGCTTTCCCTCCTTAATTATTTCTGAATTCCTATGTTTCATTTATGGGCATGTTGCACTCAGTGTACTTTTTCTACATGAAACAGCTTGCATTACTTGCCCTATGTAACATTTTGTGCTGTCTTTATGGGAATGCTTAACAAGTTTGCCCATAAGCAAGCTTGTTTGTTTACTGTGTGTGCTTGTGCTGCTCAAACACATTTTTCTGGCTGTCAACACTATTGCTGGCCCAGAAAACTTGTTTGTATTTGTGTAAGTGTGATGAGCAGCATGCATGTGCGATTAGCACTGCTGCTCATCATGCGAATCCGTAAATATCTTATAGACTTTGCTGGAGCCTACAAGATTGTTCATAAATCCCAGGGATAGTTTTTTCAGACATAAATTTTATTTATGATTTATGAATAACAGCAAACAATAATGCCCTCTAGGGTGGGTGTTAGGCCTCCTCATTCATGGAAGGCCCATTATTTCTTTGTAATGCCCTCTATGGTGGACATTATTGCACATAGAAAACTAGATATGTGTTAAATTATTTTGCATTTGTTTAATGTCTGTGTGTGTGGGTGTGCATGTGTGTGTGTGTGTGTGTGTGTGTGTGTGTGTGTGTGTGTGTGTGTGTGTGTGTGTGTATACATACATATATATATATATATATACACACACACACACACACACACACACACACACACACACACACACACACACACACACACACACACATATGCACACACACAGGAAACTTTTAAAAGCTGCTTTACATTCTGTCAGAGGGACACTTCAGCTCTACCTGCTCTATCTCAAAACCGTCCCCAATTTTGCAGAACTTCCCCAGTTAAGTTTCATAATTTTGACTTGTCCCTTATAAAATCTTTGATTTTCTGGGGAATGACAGATGCTTACAGTAAAGAGAATAATGCTGCTTATTAGACATTTGTCCTACTTATTATTTAGAAGATACACACTGATGCAAACTTTTTTGTTCTATCAACTTTTTGTTTGAATTAGAGCAATATTTAAAAATTCTCCCTGATTTTTACCCTTTCTCCACGAATTATTTTGTATTTGTCCAGAATTCTAAAGCATGCAAATTGATAGGTGTGCTGCTGACTCTTTGACAGCTCTAAGTGCTTTAATATCTTTCAAAGCCAATAAATCATTTCATACATCTATACTTTTTTCTGTAAGTGGTAGCACCTGGAGGAAAATAAGCTCTATACAATACAAAGAATTATGATCTGGTCTCTAATCATAACCCTTTCTTGGCATCCATGCCTCAAACACATAATAAGTGGGTTACGATTGAGACACAATCATAGTCCTCTATGTATTACATGGAGTGGACCAATAATACTTGGTATATATTAGAAGGCAGAATGTTTAGGTGATCAAACACCTAAACATCAATCTTCTAATATCGAAAGATAAAAATGGCGAACGGCCAATTTAACGCAGGGAAAGATTTCCCTTGGTCGCTCGCCGGAGTTTGATATTTTCCTACTGTTGAATGATCTTGGAGTCGGTATATTTAGTTAGGGGGGGTGTGGGGGGCATAGCCTCCCATGTCAGGGGGTGGGGGGGGCAAAGCCCCCCACTTAATTTAGAGGTAAAGTGATTTTTTTTGTGTTGTGGCTGAGGGATGTGTTTCCCTGGGATGTTCGACATTGTGCCGTTCGATATTAGAAGATCGATGTTTAGGTGTTCAATCACCTAAACAGTCAGTCTTCTAATATAGACCCATAATACTCTTAGTTCAGAAAATATAACTTTGTGAAGTACATTTCTGGCATAAGAAAATTGTTTAAGAAAGTTTTCTTAAGCACCATATAGAGCTGTTAAGCTCCATGCTGACCCTGGTGCAGTTACAAGAAAATTGCAGCAATAAGTTGAAACACTTCAAAAGCTGTGAAATCATTTTGTCTGCCACACTTTTTTATCTGTAGTAGTGCAAAGTATATTAGAGCTTCTTGTAGGATCAACGACATACTTCACTTCTGCTGTTGCCTATAAGGAAGTGCTAAGTATGTCACAGCTTCTAGAGCTATAAAATCCTTTGCACTACTACACTTTTTTCTGTTAACTAGTCATGCATAGCAACAGCAGCTGAAGCTCCACATACCACAAGTAATTATAAAGAGATGGACAGATCTCTCCAATTATCCTTCACTTTTTATGCATTCTTAAAATGGATGCCTAGATTCACTACTCAAAATTTGCTTTGCTGTACTGTCAAAGTGAATTTTTTGACACCCATGTCTCACTCACATGACAGAGGATTATGACTGTGTCTCCAATTATAATCAACTTATTATGTGTTCAAGACATGAATGTCAAGAAACTCACCTTGACTAGCAGAGTGAAGTGAAGCTTCTCAAGGTGTCACTTTTGATGTCCATATCAAGATTGCAAAATAAGTAATTATAAATGGAGAACACCAATCATAATTCTTTGTGGCACATGCAGCTTTATCTTCCCCATGTACTCTAGGTTACAGAAAATAAGTGTAAGCATAGAAAGTGTTTTACATCTCTGAAAACTGTAAAACTCTCAGTATAGCTTCACAGACAGTGAGCGGATGTGAAGTTTTCATCTGAAGAATGAACAACTTTAATTGTTGCTAACACTTCATTCTGTCTCACACGTGTGTGTGTGTGTGTGTGTGTGTGTGTGTGTGTGTGTGTGTGTGTGTGTGTGTGTGTGTGTGTGTGTGTGTGTGTGTTTGTGCATGCTTGTGTGACACTGAAGTATATAATAGCTTTTAAATAATGAAAGCACTTCAGATGTTGTTCTATGGTGGCTGCTGCTGATCCTAATTTGAGGCTAAAGCTTAACAATGCTGAAAAGTGCTTAAAAATCTTTGTTAAAACACCCTTTATACATCTGCAAATGTGTTAATAAAGTTTTCTTTTCCCCAAATTTAGAGGGTAATCAAATACTTTCAACTACATGTTGGTTGTGATGGGAGACCTAGGCATAATCTTGCATATTTGTAAGAATGAATCTTGAATAAGGACATTTTCGAAAAAACAGTCTCTAGAATTATGTAGCTGGATGAAATTTCCTGTCCTTTCACAGAAGGAAGGTTTCTAGAAGAGCTCAAAAAGGTATTAGAGAGAAAAAGATAAGAATACTAAGGACAAATGAAATGGATATTGAAATAAGTTAAGTGGCATTAATTTAGAGTGGGTAGATTCTGGATTAGAAGGTGAGAAAGACTTTGAACTAAAGAGTCTAGCCTGGGTTAGAGGATGCACAATGACAAGATTTAGATAGGAATTCTTTGAGTCTGTGTTTGAAGGAGGACAGGCTACTGTTGGACCTCATAGAGATCGGTTGGTTGTTCCACCTTTTGGCTAGAGAGTAGGAATAGAGACTTTGCCCAGAATTTGAATTGGGTTTATAGAATGAGAGGACTTGTTTGTCTTCTAATCTTAGATGTTTATTAGGGAGGCTGGAGTGGAGGCTACAGCTAATGGCAAGGAAAGGTATGTGTTTATGTATGATGTTGTGTGTTATTACAAGTTGAAGGTAATTTAGATGCCGTGGTAGATCAAGCTGTAAGTGACTGGAGAGCAGTGCAGTGATGTGAGTAATAAGAATCAGCGGTTGTGAACTTATCAGTTTTATCGTAACATGTTTCAAGTCTTGTTTTTAATGAAGTATGCAGATTAGTAAAGACTTGAGTACCATAAAAGAGAGTATATAGAAGGTTGGTAATTGCAAGGGTAGTTCTGGTAGAGTTACTCATAAATTCTTTATGACTACAGAGGATTCCACATTTCTGATATTCCTTTTTAATAGTATTTTGGGTATGAAGATCATATTTAAGATAGTTATCTACAATCATACATAATAGTTTTGTGTGAGTAACTTTTTCAATTTCTGCATTGCTCAGGGACAGGATCTTAAAGTTATTTTTGTCAGGGGTAATAGTTTTGGGGTAAATAGAAGAAGTTTACGGTTTTCTGGGATTAATTAAAAGTCAGGATTTACTAAATCAAGTCTCAATGGAAATAAAAGCGTCTTGTGTTATTGAAGATGCTGAAGATCATTTGATGAGCAGATGATAGTCAAATCATCAACATATTCAATAAGGGAACTTTGGCAGAAAGAAGATTTTAAGATCATGATAAAAAAACATTAATGAGTGAAGGGCCAAGAATGGGGCCTTCCTTCTGGGACCCCAGTGGTGCTAGCTAGATATTGAGAGAAGGAACCTTCCCATTTTGCATACTGATATCTGTTCAATAGCTAGCTCCCAGTGAAGTGAGTACCAAAAAGGAATGATTAAAATATGTATGTAAAAACAAGCAGAGCAGTCCTAATATTTCTGAAGAAACAGAACAGTAGTGACTATAGAACAGATATTAATAGTTTTTAGACTAATGCAACTACATCTCATAAAGCATTTCTAGACAAATTAAACTAAACATTCCTAGACAATTATTATCACTTTCTAGACCACCTAAGATATCCTGTGTAGTGGCAACAAAATGCTACAGTATAAATAATCATACTCTACAGTAGTAATAAAACTATTTTTGACAAAAAGTGACTCAGTAATGTCCTACATGGCTGATTAGCCATTGTCACATTGAATTAAAAAAACACCACACTGCACAGACACTTTTCATTTTAAAGGTATAGCATTCATAACCAATGGACCTACTTGTGGAAAAGTGAGGTCAAAATAAATAAAAACATTTCAAGAAGCATACTTCAGTGAATGCATTATAATCTTAACTTAATTGCCAATAGCTAGATTAATATAAATGATAGCTATTAGATGCATAGAAATAAATATTAGTTAAAAACCTAATTGGCAAAAGCTAGCTAAATATGAATGATTATTATGTGCAAAGAAATAAATGTTAGTTAATAACACTTACATTTTATTTAATTCATTCAGTGGCTGGAAGGGGAGAAGCAACTGGAACAGGGTGATTTATTTGTTATGGGAATAGGGTGTTACTTATTTATTTATTTTACATTGCTTAACAAAGTTATTCCTTAGCAGAGCTCATTTTCAGTGATGACCTGGGAAGAAAGAAAAAAAGAAAAATCTCCATTGATAAATAACAAAAAAATGTTTAATGGTGATGATATTACTACAATAAACATTATTCCAGGAAGTAACTAATGAAGACACCAAAGGCATCAAATATAACTCAGAAAAAAGTCCAAGGTACCCAGGAAACTGAAATCAGCCACTGAAATCCAAGTCCAAGATTTTATTCACAGATAGAGACAATACATTAACATTTTCCAAGACTGAATTAATACGTTTTCGTTTGAATAACTTCATCAGATGTGGACTGAAAAAACACAAAACCCTTTATATACCTTCCAACCAATTAATTAATCTATTAAACAATTTGCTTTTAAAGTTAAAACAACATGTGAAGATGAACATCTTAGAAAACATAAAAACACATTAATAGAAATGTTTCTTTGACAACATAAATAAATATCTGCATCAATTAAAAATGCAAAGTAAATTAATAATGCTTTAAAATTTTTAAAATGTTAATACCAACTTTTTTACACAAAAAGTTTAGTTTAACCATTTTAACATATAATACTTGCTGAAAACTTATGTTAAACCTCCCTCTTGTGACCTTTAAACAGAATGCAACAAATAAAAAAATGAAATAAAATTCAATGCAATTGTAACCCAAGACAGAATCAATTTAAAGCTATCCAAATATTTTGAAGGGAGAAATTGTTAAAATAAAGTTTAAAAACATTAAAAGCATTAAAAACTTGAGAAGCATAGGAGACACATGTTAAGGAAAAGAAAGGGTTAAAGCTAAGCAGATCTTATTTTGAGCAAGGAGGCTATAGAAATATTTTCGTTTAACCCCAGTGGTATGTTTGCTTGCGGGGTCACTTGCCTCCATAACTCCCTATACTTGATCCTTTTTTCCCATAAACCTCCCTATGTATCCTTTTTTATACATTCTAGTACAAAAAATAAATAGCGTGCATTGCTACATTCTAATTTGTGCTTGAACAAAGCATTAGTCTCTTTTTTGGTCTGTATGTCAGCAGTGTTCATAAATTCTTCTCTTTAATTTACGTTCAGTCTTTTCCATGTAAAACGACTGACATTCCTGACATACTGCCAGATATACCAGACCACTAGACTCAAAGTTACTAAACTCCTTTCCATCCAATCATGTGTTCCTACTTTCCAAGAAAACTTTTTCCTGGTTTGCTATATAACTGCATTGTGTGCAATGCTCGAATTTATATGCACCTTTCCTCTTCCTTTTCACCTCTTCCTGCTCAGGATCATGCTCCATTAGATTTTTGAAACTATAAGAATTTCTATAAACTACTTTTAACTTATTCTTAGACAACTTATCTAGGTCTGTAAAAGCTATAAACTTATCCCATTCCATTTCCACGACTCTTCTTGTCATTTTGGCACTTGTATTAAATTCCTGTACTAATGCCTTTCCCAACTTGTCCTCATTTTTATAGTGATTAGTGACTTCCTTCTTCAGCATTAACTCCCAAAATAGGTTTAAATCTGTTCAGTCTCCCTTCACAGACTTCGCTCTTTACTTATTCAATTAACCAGTCTGTATAATTCCTAACCTTAAACATACTTTTTAGGAAATCCATCTCCTTTGCAAACTCTTCGTTGTTCAAAGTCATCCTACATGACCTGATAAACTGTTCTTTCACTCAATTTTTCTTATAATACATGGGATGGGCACTATCAAAGTGTAAATATGAATTTGTATATGTATTCTTTCTACATATTTTTGAATTAAACTCACTGTTTTTGTTATAGATCTCGACATTCAAGCAATAAAGTTTGTCCTGGCTAACTTTATATGTCAACTCTAAAAATAAAGTACTATTATTTTAAAAACTTATAAAATCCTGAATCTCTTCATTTGGAGCTACCCATAAAATACAAATATCATTGAAAAACCTTTTATAACTTATCCAACTCTCTCTATATTTTGAATTATATACAATATTTTTCTCCCATTTAGCCAAGACCAAATTAGCATATGTAAGGGCACAGGCTGTGCCCATTGCCACCCCTTTTGTCTGGTGGTACAATTCTCCCTTAAAATATATGAAGTTATATTTTAATATTAATTCCTGTAGACATACTATACACTTACTGTGTGTTAGCACGTTGTCTTCAAACATTATTTCTTCCAATAATTCAATACCCTCTAAGTGTGCTATACTGGAAATAAGTTGACAATGTCAATAGTTGAAAAAGACATGGTTTCTCACTAAAAATCATGTTTTAATTCCCTCAAAAATCCCTTAAAATATTTTTTCTTTTTAACCACAATCCTTTCAACTTCATGTCCATGTATTTTGCCAATGGCAAAGTTTTTGAGCCTTTGGCTGAAACAATAAGTCTTAATGGCAAATCAGTCTCATTTTTGTGGATTTTGTGGATTCAAAATATAGAGGGAATTCTAGGTTTATCTACCTTCAGGTAATTTAAGGTATTTTAATCTATCAAACCTTCCAAAAATAAATCATCCTATACCATGTCAATCCTTTTGTAGGCTATATTAATTTTGTTTCTTGATACACTAGCATATCTGCTAGTGTGCATCAAAATATTGTCCATTTTTCCTTCATATATGAGAGAGTCCATTAAATTAATGCCCCCTCCTTTATCGGGTTTCATAACCCTTAAATTACTATTATTTCTAAGGTCCAATAAAATACTATTCTCTACAGGTTTTAAATTTGTTTTATATTTCACTCTTGATTGATTTTTCCCTAATCTCGATCTCCACAATATGTTCAAAATTCTTAATTTTTGGATATAAGGGAGGGTTAAACACGCTCTTTTTCTTTTGTTCCCTTTGATATAGGGGGCTGTCCTGTGCAAAAAATAAATCAAAATAAATTTTCCTGTAAATATTTTGACGTCTAACAAGGTTTTTGTCAGGTCTCCTTTCTTCAAAAGAATAAACTTAAGTCCCTTTAATAAAAGACTAAAATGCTCATCTTTTAATTTTTCACGAACCTGAAATTATTATTTTCATCCTGCTTTATCCAATTTTTATCATTCTCCAAGTTGGGATGGGCTGATATTGATTGACATCCCTATTCCTAATCCTTTTGGATCTACGCAGAGGGGGATGTTCAGAAAAAAATCATCTAAATCATTCACTTGTTCTCATATCCGGGTTGCTTTATCAGAATTTATTACTATTCTCTCCTAATTTTCCTTCCTTTCCCAGAACCTAATATTAGATTTTGGGCTAGGATAGCTCACATTGCTTTTGTATTCATTTATATTCCTTTCCAACTTTTTTCTTTTTCTTTTCACCAGGTCATTACATTTAACATCAATTTCAGACCTAATGTTATAGCATTTTTCTTTTTCTGCAGTGATAGTGTATATAAGGTTACTTTTAAAGCATTCATTTAAAATTTCAATCTCTTTCTCAAGTTCTGCTTTAATTCTATCATTCTCTCTAACCATACTTTTTAACATATCCCGTCCATGTCTGTATAAAATCTCTATTAACTCTTTACGAAATGTACTCCCAGGTAAAACAGTGTTTGGATACTTACATATCCTCAGCCCTTTAGGTACTATGCCTTCTGTAATACATTGTCTAAGATAAACATTTTCAATATTCAAAGATTTAAACCTACTCAACATTTTAAACAGTTTATCAAGCTTGTTTTTGTAAGTGTCAAAATCAGGCAAGGCTTGAAAACATTTTCTCTAAAGTCAACAGAATAGCTAACCTGTAGCCAGTCCTTATTGTCCATTTTTGTTGCCCCTGAACGCACAGGAACAGTTTGTCTGTCTTGCACTGGTGGTATAATGGTTGTTCCATTTTCATCCATTTCAGCCCCACCTTCTGCACCTCTCAAAAGCCCTGGTGTGCGCTGGAAATCCATTTCATTAATCAGACTAACTCCATTTAATCCATTTTCCTGCTTTCACCTCAGTTGTTCAGATTGTTCCCATTTTCGCATCGTATAGATCTGTTTGTGCGAACCACTTCCTGGATCCACCTCTCTTTTTCTTTGGCAACAAAATCAATTATGGGTTGGTGAGAGGGGTTAGGAGGTCTATCAATTGCAATAATTGTCCAATGAGCTTCCGGGCATGCCCAAGTTCCTCCTTATTCCACCTTTCTTCTTTATCAGTGCTAGTTTCCATTTCTGTGGCCATAAAACTGATAAACCAACTAATAAAGATGCCAATGACACCAAATATAACTCAGAAAAAAGTTCAAGGTTCCCAGGAAACTGAAATCAGCTGCTGAAATCCAACTCCAAGATTTTATTCACAGATAGAGACAATGCATTAACATTTTCCAAGACTGAATTAATAAGTTTTTGTTTGAGTAACTTCATCAGATGTGGACTGAAAAACACAAAACCCTTTATATGCTTTCCAATCAATCAATTAATTAATGTATTAAACAATTTGCTTTTAAAGTTAAAACAACATATAAAGATGAGCATCTTAAAAAACATAAAAACACATTAATAGAAATGTTTCCTAGACAACATAAATAAATATATGCATCAATTAAAAATGCACAGTAAAACAATAACCCTTTAAAAATTTTAAAATGTTAATACCAACTTTTTTATACAAAAAGTTTAGTTTAACCATTTTAACATATAATACTTGCTAAAACTTATGTTAAAGCTCCCTCTTGTGACCTTTCAAAATAATGCACCAAATAAAAAATGAAATAAAATTCAATGCAATTGTAGCCCAAGACAGAATCAATTTAAAGTTATCTAAATATTTTGAAGGGACAAATTGTTAAAATGAAGTTTAAAAACATTAAAAGCATTAAAAACTCAAGAAGCATAGAAGACACATGACTGTTAGGGAAAAGAAAGGTTTAAAGCTAAGCAGATCTTATTTTGAGCAAGGAGGCTATAGAAATAGTTTCATTTAACCCCAGTGGTATGTTTGCTTGCAGGGTCACTTGTCACAATAGTTCTCTATACTCGATCCTTTCTTCCCATAAACCTCCCCGTGTATCCTTTTTTATACATTCTAGTACAGAAAATAAATAGCCCGCATTGCTACATTCTAATTTGTACTTGAACAAATCATTAGTCTCTTTTTTGGTCTGTATGTAATAGCAGTGTTCATAAATTCTTCTCTTTAATTTACGTTCAGTCTTTTCCATGTAAAAGGACTGGCATTCCTGACACACTGCCAGATATAGCAGACCACTAGACTCACAGTTACTAAACTCCTTTCCATCCAACCATGTGTTCCTACTTTCCAAGAACACTATTTCCTGGTTTACTATATAACTGCATTGTGTGCAATGCCCGTATTTATATGTACCTTTCCTCTTCCTTTTCACCTCTTCCTGCTCAGGATCATGCTCCATTAGAATTTTCAAACTATAAGAATTTCTATAAACTACTTTTTAGTTATTCTTAGATAACTTATCTTGGTCTGTAAAAGCAGCAAACTTATCCCATTCCATTTTCACGACTCTTTTTGTCATATTGGCACTTGCATTAAATTCCCGTACTAATGCCTTTCCAAACTTTTCCTCTTTTTTATAGTGATTAGTGACTTCTTTCTTAAGCATTAACTCCCAAAATAGGTTTAAATCTGTTCAGTCTCCCTTCACAGATTTTGCTCTTTACTTGTTCAATTAACCAGTCTGGATAATTCCTAGCCTTAAACATACTTTTTAGAAAATCGATCTCCTTTGCAAACTCTTCGTTGTTCAAAGTCATCCTACATGGCCTGATAAACTGTCCTTTCACTATATTTCTCTTAGAATACATGGGACGGGCACTATCAAAGTGTAAATATGAATTTGTGTATGTATTTTTTCTATATATTTTCAAATTAAACTCATTTTCGTTACAGATCTCAACATCCAAGTATTAAAGTTTGTCCTGGCTAACTTTATATATGGACTCTAAAAATGAAGTACTATTATTTTAAAAAACTTATAAAATCCTGAATCTTTTCATTCAGAGCTACCCATAAAATAAAAATATCATCCATAGACCTTTTATAACTTATCATCCAACTTTCTCTATATTTTGAATTATATACAATATTTTCCTCCCATTTAGCCAAGACCAAGTTAGCGTATGTAGTGGCACAGGCTGCGCCCATTGCCACCCCTTTTGTCTGGTGGTAAAATTCTCCCTCAAAATATATGAAGTTATATTTTAATATTAATTCCATCAACTGTAGACATACTATACACTCACTGTGTGTTAGCACGTTGTCTTCAAAGATTATTTCTTCCAGGAATTTAATACCCTCTAAGTGTGGTATACTGGAAAGTAAGTTGACAACGTCAATAGTTAAAAAAAGACATGGTTTCTCGGTGCAAATCATGTTTTAATTCCCTCAAAAAATCCCAAGAATCCTTTAAAACATTTTTTCTTTTTAACCACAAGCCTTTCAACTTCATGTCCACGTATTTTGCCAATGGCAAAGATTTTGAGCCTTCAGCTGAAACAATAGGTCTTAATGGTGGATCAGTCTCATTTTTGTGGATTTTGGAAATTCCAAATATAGAGGGAATTCTAGGTTTCTCTATCTTCAGGAAATTTAAGGCATTTTGGTCTATCAAACCTTCCAAAAATAAATCATCCAATACCATGTCAATCCTTTTTTAGGCTATATTATTTTTGTTTCTTGATACGCTAGCATATCTGCTAGTGTCCATCAAAATATTGTCCATTTTTCCTTCATATATGAGAGACTCCATTAAAATAATCCCTCTCCTTTATCGGGTTTCATAACCCTTAAATTACTATTATTTCTAAGGTCCAATAAAATGCTATTCTCTATAGGTTTTAAATTTGTTTTATATTTCACTCTCGATTGATTTTCCCTAATCTCGTTCTCCATAATATGTTCAAAATTCTTAATTTGTGGATGTAAGGGAGGGTTAAACATGCTCTTTTTCTTTAGTTCGCTTTGATATAGGGGGCTGTCATGTGCAAAAAATAAATCAAAATTAATTTTTCCTGTAAACAATTTGTAGTCTAACAAGGTTTTTGTCAGGTCTCCTTTCTTCAAAGGAATAAACTTAAGTCCCTTTGATAAAAGACAAAAATGCTCATCTTTTAATTGTACATCACTAAAATTATATATACTAAAATCATCTTTCACGAACCTGAAATGATTATTTTCATCCTGCTTTATCAAGTTTTTATCATTCTCCAAGTTGGGGCAGGCTGATATTGATTGTCTTACGTATTCCTAATCCTTTCGGATCTATGCAGAGGGGGATGTTCAGAAAAATCATCTAAATCATTCACTTGTTCTCCTATCCGGGTTCCTTTATCAGAATTTATTACTATCTTCTCCTCATTTTCTGTACTTTCCCAGAACCTAATATTAGATTTTTGGGCTAGGATACCTCACATTGTTTTTGTATTCATTTATATTCCTTTCCAACTTTTTTATGTTTCTATTCACCTGGTCATTATGTTTAACATCAGTTTCAGACCTAATGTTATAGTATTTTTTTTTCTGCAGGGATAGTGTATATAAGGTCACTTTTAATGCACTCATTTAAAATTTCAATCTCTTTCTCAAGTTCTGCTTTAATTCTATCATTCTCTCTAACCATACTTTTTAACATATCCAATCCATGTCTGTTAAAAATCTCTATTAACTCTTTACGAAATGTACTCCCAGGTAAAACAGTGTTTGGATACTTACATATCCTCAGCCTTTTAGGTACTATACCCTCTGTAATACATTGTCTAAGATAAGCATTTTCAATATTCAATGATTTAAACTTACTCAACATTTTAAACAGTTTATCAAGCTTGTTTTGGTAAGTGTCTGAATCAGGCACAGGCTTGAAAACATTTTCTCTAAAGTCAACAGAATAGCTAACCTGTAACCAGTCCTTAATGTCCGTTTCCTTCACCCCTGAAAGTACAGGAACAGCTCGTTTGTCTTGCCCTGGTGGTATAATGGTTGTTCCGTTTTCATCCATCTCACCCCTGCCTTCAGCACCTCTTAAAAGCCCTGGTGTGCACTGAAAATTCATTTCGCTAATCAGACTAACTCCATTTAATCCATTGTTCCTGCTTTCACTTCAGTTGTTCAGATTTTTCCTGTTTTCGCACTTTACAGATCCATTTGTACAAACCACTTCCTGGATCCGTCTCTCTTGTGCTTTGGCAACAAAATCAATTGTGGATTGGTGAGAGGGGTTAGGAGGTTTATCAATTGCGATAATTGTCCAATGAGCTTCCTGGTATGCCCAAGTTCCTCCTTATTCCCCCTTTCTTCTTTATCAGTGCTGGTTTCCATTTCCATGGCCATAAAACTGATAAACCAACTAATAAAGATGCCAACAGCACCAAATATAACTCAGAAAAAAGTCCAAGGTACCCAAGAAACTGAAATCAGCAGCTGAAATCCAACTCCAAGATTTTATTCACAGATAGAGAAAATACAGTAACGTTTTCCAGGACTGAATTAATACGTTTTTGTTTGAGTAACTTCATCAGATGTAGATTGAAAAAACACAAAACCCTTTATATACCTTCCATGCAATTAATTAATCTATTAAACAATTTGCTTTTATGGTTAAAACAACATACAAAGATGAACATCTTAGAAAACATAAAAACACAAACACATACTTTTTAGGAACTCCATCTCCTTTGCAAACTCTTTGTTGTTTAAAGTCATCCTACATGACCTGATAAACTGTCCTTTCACTCTATTTTTCTTATAATACATGGGATGGGCACTATCAAAGTGAATATTGTATATGTATTCTTTTTGTATATTTTTGAATTAAACTCATTGTTTTTGTTATAGATCTCGACATTCAAGTAATAAAGTTTGTCCTGGCTAACTTTATATGTCAACTCTAAAAATGAAGTATTATTATTTTAAAAACTTATAAAATCCTGAATCTCTTCATTTGGAGCTACCCATAAAATACAAATATCATTGAAAAACCTTTTATAACTTATCCAACTCTCTCTATATTTTGAATTATATACAATATTTTTCTCCCATTTAGCCAAGACCAAATTAGCATATGTAAGGGCACAGGCTGTACCCATTGCCACCCCTTTTGTCTGGTGGTACAATTCTCCCTTAAAATATATGAAGTTATATTTTAATATTAATTCCATCAATTGTAGACATACTATACTTTCACTGTGTGTTAGCACATTGTATTCAAACATTATTTCTTCCAATAATTCAATACCCTGTAAGTGTGGTATACTGGAAATAAGTTGACAATGTCAATAGTTGAAAAAAACATGGTTTCTCTGTAAATGTCATGTTTTAATTCCCTCAATAATCCCCAAAATCCCTTAAAATATTTTTGCTTTTTAACCACAATCCTTTCAACTTCATGTCCATGTATTTTGCCAGTGGCAAAGTTTATAAACCTTTGGCTGAAACAATAGTTCTTAATGGCAGATCAGTCTAATTTTTGTGGATTTTGTGGATTCAAAATATAGAGGGAATTCTTGGTTTATCTACCTTCAGGTAATTTAAGGTATTTTGGTCTATCAAACCTTCCAAAAATAAATCATCCAATACCATGTCAATCCTTTTGTAGACTATATTAATTTTGTTTCTTGATACACTAGCATATCTGCTAGTGTGCATCAAAATATTGTCCATTTTTCCTTCATATATGAGAGAGTCCATTACATTAATCCCCCCTTTTTTATCGGGTTTCATAACCCTTAAATTACTATTATTTCTAAGGTCCAATAAAATACTATTCTCTACAGGTTTTAAATGTTTTTTAATATTTCACTCTTGATTGATTTTTCCCAAATCTCGTTCTCCACAATATGTTCAAAATTCTTAATTTTTGGATGTAAGGGAAGGTTAAACACGTGCTTTTTCTTTTGTTCCCTTTGATATAGGGGGCTGTCCAATGCAAAAAATAAATCAAAATAAATTTTCCTGTAAATATTTTGATGTCTAACAAGGTTTTTGTCAGGTCTCCTTTCTTCAAAAGAATAAACTTAAGTCCCTTTGATAAAAGACTAAAATGCTCATCTTTTAATTGTACATCAGTAAAATTATATATACTAAAATCATCTTTCACGAACCTGAAATGATTATTTTCATCCTGCTTTATCCAATTTTTATCATTCTCCAAGTTGGGGTGGGCTGATATTGATTGACATCCCTATTCCTAATCCTTTCGGATCTACGCAGAGGGGGATGTTCAGAAAAAAAATCATCTAAATCATTCACTTGTTCTCCTATCCAGGTTCCTTTATCAGAATTTATTACTATTCTCTCCTAATTTTCCTTCCTTTCCCAGAACCTTATATTAGATTTTGGGCTAGGATAGCTCACATTGCTTTTGTATTCATTTATATTCCTTTCCAACTTTTTTCTTTTTCTTTTCACCAGGTCATTACATTTAACATCAATTTCAGACCTAATGTTGAAGCATTTTTCTTTTTCTGCAGAGATGGTGTGTATAAGGTCACTTTTAAAGCATTCATTTAAAATTTCAATCTCTTTCTCAAGTTCTGCTTTAATTCTATCATTCTCTCTAACCATACTTTTTAACATATCCCATCCATGTCTGTTAAAAATCTCTATTAACTCTTTACGAAATGTACTCCCAGGTAAAACAGTGTTTGGCTACTTACATATCCTCAGCCCTTTAGGTACTATACCCTCTGTAATACATTGTCTAAGATAAGCATTTTCAATATTCAATGATTTAAACTTACTCAACATTTTAAACAGTTTATCAATGGTAAGTGATCAGGCACAGGCTTGAAAACATTTTCTCTAAAGTCAACAGAATAGTTAACCTGTAACCAGTCCTTAATGTCCATTTCCTTCCCCCCTGAAAGTACAGGAACAGCTCGTTTGTCTTGCCCTGGTGGTATAATGGTTGATCCGTTTTCATCCATCTCACCCCTGCCTTCAGCACCTCTTAAAAGCCCTGGTGTGCACTGAAAATTCATTTCGCTAATCAGACTTGAAAAAATATTATATGTCTCTTACTTGCTTCTTGCTTGGAGTGATGGATCTGCAGTGTTCTTAAGACACTCAGTCTTGCTGGCTGGATTCTTGCTAAAATTCAAAGTCTGATTATATTTGCATTCACAGTCTGTTGCATACAGAAACTTGCAAAATATACACTGATGAGAGAATATACTTTGCAGCATCAACTTTAAAGAGCAGTAACAAATAACTTTTTATAATAAATCAAATTGCAGCTTAAAAGTACTGTTCCAACTTTACTTCTCATATAGTACAGATGATGTGAGAGATATAACATTTACCTCAGAACACCAAATGTGTTCCTACCATATCCCTAAACAACTGGATTTATACAGCTCTTTATATACTCTTTTTAAACATATTTTGGAGAATTGCTTATCCTGTAGAAACAATACTAAACTTCCTTGTTTAACAATGTCTTGTAAGAGACCAGCTTTTCTGACAGTGTGAATATCCTGTAACAGTGTCCTGATGTCCATGTAGAAAAACATATTTTGAGGAAACACATTGTCCTGTATTCTATTTGGATCTTTGTATAAAACACATGTTCTTATGTCAATGCTGATAAGCATATCCTGTTTTATGAAGTTTTGAGAAAACACATTGTCAGAGATCAGCTTTTCTGACAGTGTGAACATCCTGTATTTTATTTGGATCTTTGTATAAAAACATCTGTTATCCTGTTTTCCATGCAGAATAACATGCCATTGTTCTTTAAAAGCAGATTTTGCATTTTTGTTCTTGCATACATACAGGAAAATGTCCATTCAGCAGATTCCTTTTCAAGCCATGGTCATTTAGTATGACTGCTGATCACATTTACTTAAGCTTTGTTTCTGCATTTAAGCAAGCCTTTTCTTTCAGCATATTTACAACATAATTAATTTCAGATTTATATTCATAAAATCTAACAATTCCCTCTGTTTTTAAACATACTCAAAACATTTTATATAGAAAATAGATTAAGAAACAAACCTTTAGTTTGATACAACAAATCAAAATGCAATTTTACATAGTTAATACAATGATATTAAAGTATTACTACCAAAACTGAATGTATTTAACAACTTTTTCTTTTGCAGACCATTCTGTAAAAATATTTTTTATCAGTTATGAGCTGTGTCTGCTTTAATGTTATTTTTTTTAACTTGATCAATTTATTCTTTTGCAATCATCGAATTTCATTTATGACTTAGAACTGTTTCATTAACTCTTTGCAACTGTTGAACCAACTATAAGAGACAGTAACCATGTGCTATTGCAAGCATTTATACACTGCTGAAAACATACAATTTCAATGTCATTTTAACCATCACATTGTGTTCATGTCTCTGAACTGCTACAATGTATTCTGCACAGTATGTATTTACATAGACTGTTTGCTATTTATGCATTTAAATTTACTAGGTACCCTGGACCCATTGTTTTCTTTAAATATACATATACATTACTAGACATTAATTTCATTTGTACTGAATTCTTCTGCATTTGTACATACAATGACTATAAAGTACATTTAGTCTAATCTTACAAATTTAATAACATTAATATTAAGCAAAATCTTGGAAAATGTTTGTCTCTTTAGAAATATCTAGTGGAATTGATACCAAATTCATAGGTCCTGTTATTTTAAAACTACATACTCAACAATTATTAAAAATATTCATGCTTTTTTATACCAACATTGTTTTGCCAAAAACATATTAAAAATAGTGACCATTCTTGCTATTAGAAACATTTATGCATTTTTGCATATCTTTATTCACTCATGCTTTTTTATACCAACATTGTTTTGCCAAAAACATATTAAAAATAGTGACCATTCTTGCTATTAGAAACATTTATGCATTTTTGCATATCTTTATTCACTCTTGTATAGCTGTAATCAGTTTTAAGCCATCTCTTGTTTTTTTTAAACCATCTCTTGTATAGCTTTACGTTTAACAGGCTGTAAATATAATTTAATTCTAAACAATACAATAATAACCATTATGATAGCTATTAACAACTTGTAAAATATCTTATCCTGTCAGGTTTAATCCAGTTTACCAGTATTTCTAATACACTAATACCTGTTTTCCCTCCCATAAAGAGTATTGTCAAGAAGGAATGAGATATTTTTCCTGTAGCTTTATTTTAGACCCTTATTATTTATTTTTATGTAGCTTTATTTCAGACCCTTGTCACAGTCTGTTTATGCAGTCAGTGTAAAACTGCACTGTTTTCCTGCCCTATGCTGTGAGAAATAGAATGCATGTCAGCCCAACACTTTGGTTACATTTATTTTATTAAATTATGAACTTTTGTCTGACTTGATAACTTTTTATAAAGCTTTTGCTGTTTACTACCACTAGTAGGCATTTACATTCTCCTGCACAATTGATTTGAACTGTATATATACTATAGCCCATTTGCTGGCTGTACTTGATGCAACTGAGGTTTTTTTTTTTTTTTTTTTTTTAACATTTACTTGCAAACAGATTATAAGTGACATCTATGCACAATTGTGGCATTTTATGACAATTACTAAATAGTGTTGCCTGTAAACATTTTAACAATTATGTTTTAATAACAATGATGCTTTAGAAAAACTCAAGCTACTTATCTGGCAATCAGTCTTGTTGTTTATCTTATCTTTCCAGCATTTCCTGTAACTATTCATTCAGTCTAGGAAGGTCTGAGCTTACATTTCATACTCTGTAAACTATAGTTAATTCTTTTAGCATTTTTCCTTTAATGTGATTGTGTTTTGCATAACTATGCATTTATACAACATAAATAGACATCATTTTACAATTACCTTACATGGATTTCAGTATTTTTTTATTTAACTATTTAACTGTCCTGCCATTAATTTTACAAAAACTGTTTGAATAATACCATCTGTGATTTTCTTTTTAAAATTCAGAATTTTAACTGTTTGGTGTTACTATATATACAATTATATAAAAATTGTAAAAAACAAAATAGATATTAGTTTAACCAACACATTTATATTTATATTATTTATATTTGCTGTTGTCTGCCTGTGTGTTGTAACAGATGTACTCTAGATGAAAAGAACACACATGCATGTCTGTCTTGTATCTGTATATCTTTATACAAGCATGTCATGTCCTTACCATCCTAGCATGCATGCTTAACCATTTTCAAAACATAAACATATTATAAAATATATTTCTTTTGCACAGATTAACTGTGTATGCAGGAAATTCCCAGTCTTTGTCAGTTGAGCTAATTTATTGCCTGTATCCTGCAACTGAAGTTGAATTTCCTGTGATGTTGCATGGTCTTTCTGACATTCTTTAGTAAGCTGTTCTGCTGAATTTGAAACTCCTATGCACTTTTGAAAAGATGTGTGTATAACTTGTCTAAGCTTCCTGAACTCATTGTGTCTGTCTTTTAGAAGTTTACTACATTCCTTTGTAACAAAATGTACTAAGGGATCTATCAGTAACTGATTTGACTCGCATGTGGTGACAGGACATAACTGTTCAACATCAGAATGCAATGGAAACACTTTACCCTTAGTTAATTCTTCAGATCTGTCTTTACAGTCTATTTTTTTCACAATATGATGCAATATTTTTTATGACATAATACACAAAATGCAGTTTTTGTTGAATCACACAATAAACATTTGTCATATTTCACATGGTTTTCTTTGAGATACCAGCCAAATATTGTAATACATTTGCATAATGCCTTACTATCAACCTGCCCTAATAAGGTTTTACATTTACTAATGTGCTGTGTATACCAACATAGCAATTTACTAAAATTTGGTTTACTCCTGCATGAATTATAAATAATATTCATACTATCTAGTAATATACAACCTGTCTAGGAATACAGAAACTATATATGAATATACAAACTGTCTTAAGAATATAAAAACTCTCTTAAGAATATACAAACTGTTTTAACATCATCCACACTAAATATGTGACACAGAAAAAAGTCTTACCAGTTAGCAAGAAAACAGGTGATCAGGCTGCTATTGCAGATGGCTGGAAATTTTTCAAAGTCACTTGAGAAGCTGGGAAAGCACAACAGGCAGTGGACTGATGGGCTAGTGGATATCCCCCTTTTCTTGAAGAATTTATGGCACTGCGAATTTCTTGAACTAGTCTCACTCCGGATTGTAGACGTCTAAAACACTTTACTACTGCAAGCTGCATAAACTGGAATACTTCTGTTTAGGATTTACACATACGTACAAATGTTAGTTACTGCAATTGAACTGAAGTGACCCTCTGCAGGGCTTACCATCACTCCTGCCTGGCTCGCCATTGAAAAAATATTATATGTCTCTTACTTGCTTCTTGCTTGGAGTGATGGATCTGCAGTGTTCTTAAGACACTCAGTCTTGCTGGCTGGATTCTTGCTAAAATTCAAAGTCTGATTATATTTGCATTCACAGTCTGTTGCATACAGAAACTTGCAGAATATACACTGATGAGAGAATATACTTTGCAGCATCAACTTTAAAGAGCAGTAACAAATAACTTTTTATAATAAATCAAACGAAACCACGTTGCAGCTTAAAAGTACTGTTCCAACTTTACTTCTCATATAGTACAGATGATGTGAGAGATATAACATTTACCTCAGAACACCAAATGTGTTCCTACCATATCCCTAAACAACTGGATTTATACAGCTCTTTATATACTCTTTTTAAACATATTTTGGAGAATTGCTTATCCTGTAGAAACAATACTAAACTTCCTTGTTTAACAATGTCTTGTAAGAGACCAGCTTTTCTGACAGTGTGAATATCCTGTAACAGTGTCCTGATGTCCATGTAGAAAAACATATTTTTGAGGAAACACATTGTCCTGTATTCTATTTGGATCTTTGTATAAAACACATGTTCTTATGTCAATGCTGATAAGCATATCCTGTTTTATGAAGAAAAACATATTTTTGAGAAAACACATTGTCAGAGATCAGCTTTTCTGACAGTGTGAACATCCTGTATTTTATTTGGATCTTTGTATAAAAACATCTGTTATCCTGTTTTTCCATGCAGAATAACATGCCATTGTTCTTTAAAAGCAGATTTTGCATTTTTGTTCTTGCATACATACATCATGCTTTGAGTCTGTAAGGGAAAAATGTCCATTCAGCAGATTCCTTTTCCAAGCCATGGTCATTTAGTATGACTGCTGATCACATTTTACTTAAACTTTGTTTCTGCATTTAAGCAAGCCTTTTCTTTCAGCATATTTACAACATAATTAATTTCAGATTTATATTCATAAAATCTAACAAGACTAACTCCATTTAATCCATTGTTCCTGCTTTCACTTCAGTTGTTCAGATTTTTCCTGTTTTCGCACTTTACAGATCCATTTGTACAAACCACTTCCTGGATCCGTCTCTCTTGTGCTTTGGCAACAAAATCAATTGTGGATTGGTGAGAGGGGTTAGGAGGTTTATCAATTGCGATAATTGTCCAATGAGCTTCCTGGTATGCCCAAGTTCCTCCTTATTCCCCCTTTCTTCTTTATCAGTGCTGGTTTCCATTTCCATGGCCATAAAACCGATAAACTAACTAATAAAGATGCCAACAGCACCAAATATAACTCAGAAAAAAGTCCAAGGTACCCAAGAAACTGAAATCAGCAGCTGAAATCCAACTCCAAGATTTTATTCACAGATAGAGAAAATACAGTAACGTTTTCCAGGACTGAATTAATATGTTTTTGTTTGAGTAACTTCATCAGATGTAAACTGAAAAAACACAAAACCCTTTATATACCTTCCAAGCAATTAATTAATCTATTAAACAATTTGCTTTTAAGGTTAAAACAACATATAAAGATGAACATCTTAGAAACATAAAAACACAAAAACATACTTTTTAGGAAATCCATCTCCTTTGCAAACTCTTTGTTGTTTAAAGTCATCCTACATGACCTGATAAACTGTCCTTTCACTCTATTTTTCTTATAATACATGGGATGGGCACTATCAAAGTGAATATATGAATTTGTATATGTATTCTTTTTGTATATTTTTGAATTAAACTCATTGTTTTTGTTATAGATCTCAACATTCAAGTAATACAGTATGTCCTGGCTAACTTTATATGTCAACTCTAAAAATGAAGTATTATTATTTTAAAAACTTTTAAAATCCTGAATCTCTTCATTTGGAGCTACCCATAAAATACAAATATCATTGAAAAACCTTTTATAACTTATCCACCTCTCTCTATATTTTGAATTATATACAATATTTTTCTCCCATTTAGCCAAGACCAAATTAGCATATGTAAGGGCACAGGCTGTACCCATTGCACCCCTTTTGTCTGGTGGTACAATTCTCCCTTAAAATATATGAAGTTATATTTTAATATTAATTCCATCAATTGTAGACATACTATACTTTCACTGTGTGTTAGCACATTGTATTCAAACATTATTTCTTCCAATAATTCAATACCCTGTAAGTGTGGTATACTGGAAATAAGTTGACAATGTCAATAGTTGAAAAAAACATGGTTTCTCTGTAAATATCATGTTTTAATTCCCTCAAAAATCCCCAAAATCCCTTAAAATATTTTTGCTTTTTAACCACAATCCTTTCAACTTCATGTCCATGTATTTTGCCAGTGGCAAAGTTTTTAAACCTTTGGCTGAAACAATAGGTCTTAATGGCGGATCAGTCTCATTTTTGTGGATTTTGTGGATTCAAAATATAGAGGGAATTCTTGGTTTATCTACCTTCAGGTAATTTAAGGTATTTTGGTCTATCAAACTTTCCAAAAATAAATCATCCAATACCATGTCAATCCTTTTGTAGACTATATTAATTTTGTTTCTTGATACACTAGCATATCTGCTAGTGTGCATCAAAATATTGTCCATTTTTCCTTCATATATGAGAGAGTCCATTACATTAATCCCCCCTTTTTTATCGGGTTTCATAACCCTTAAATTACTATTATTTCTAAGGTCCAATAAAATACTATTCTCTACAGGTTTTAAATTTGTTTTAATATTTCACTCTTGATTGATTTTTCCCAAATCTCGTTCTCCACAATATGTTCAAAATTCTTAATTTTTGGATGTAAGGGAAGGTTAAACACGTGCTTTTTCTTTTGTTCCCTTTGATATAGGGGGCTGTCCTATGCAAAAAATAAATCAAAATAAATTTTCCTGTAAATATTTTGATGTCTAACAAGGTTTTTGTCAGGTCTCCTTTCTTCAAAAGAATAAACTTAAGTCCCTTTGATAAAAGACTAAAATGCTCATCTTTTAATTGTACATCAGTAAAATTATATATACTAAAATCATCTTTTGTGAACCTGAAATGATTATTTTCATCCTGCTTTATCCAATTTTTATCATTCTCCAAGTTGGGGTGGGCTGATATTGATTGGCATCCCTATTCCTAATCCTTTCGGATCTACGCAGAGGGGGATGTTCAGAAAAAAATCATCTAAATCATTCACTTGTTCTCCTATCCGGGTTCCTTTATCAGAATTTATTACTATTCTCTCCTAATTTTCCTTCCTTTCCCAGAACCTTATATTAGATTTTGGGCTAGGATAGCTCACATTGCTTTTGTATTCATTTATATTCCTTTCCAACTTTTTTATTTTTCTTTTCACCAGGTCATTACATTTAACATCAATTTCAGACCTAATGTTATAGCATTTTTCTTTTTCTGCAGAGATAGTGTATATAAGGTCACTTTTAAAGCATTCATTTAAAATTTCAATCTCTTTCTCAAGTTCTGCTTTAATTCTATCATTCTCTCTAACCATACTTTTTAACATATCCCGTCCATGTCTGTTAAAAATCTCTATTAACTCTTTACGAAATGTACTCCCAGGTAAAACAGTGTTTGGATACTTACATATCCTCAGCCCTTTAGGTACTATACCCTCTGTAATACATTGTCTAAGATAAGCATTTTCAATATTCAATGATTTAAACTTACTCAACATTTTAAACAGTTTATCAAGCTTGTTTTGGTAAGTGTCCGAATCAGGCAGAGGCTTGAAAACATTTTCTCTAAAGTCAACAGAATAGCTAACCTGTAACCAGTCCTTAATGTCCGTTTCCTTCACCCCTGAAAGTACAGGAACAGCTCGTTTGTCTTGCCCTGGTGGTATAATGGTTGTTCCATTTTCATTCATCTCAACCCTGCCTTCAGCACCTCTTAAAAGCCCTGGTGTGCACTGGAAATTCGTTTCACTAATCAGACTAACTCCATTTAATCCATTGTTCCTGCTTTCACTTCAGTTGTTCAGATTTTTCCTGTTTTCACACTTTATAGTTCCGTTTGTGCAAACCACTTCCTGGATCCGCCTCTCTTGTGCTTTGGCAACTAAATCAATCATGTATTGGTGAGAGGGGTTAGGAGGTCTATCAGTTGTGATAATTGCCCAATGAGCTTCCTGGCATGCCCAAGTTCCTCCTTATTCCCCCTTTCTTCTTTATCAGTGCTGGTTTCCATTTCCATGGCCATAAAACTGATAAATCAACTAATAAAGATGCCATCGGCACCAAATATAACTCAGAAAAAAGTCCAAGGTACCCAGGAAACTGAAATCAGCAGCTGAAATCCAACTCCAAGATTTTATTCACAGATAGAGAAAATACAGTAATGTTTTCCAGGGCTGAATTAATACATTTTTGTTTGAGTAACTTCATCAGATGTAGACTGAAAAAACACAAAACCCTTTATATACCTTCCAAGCAATTAATTAATCTATTAAACAATTTGCTTTTAAAGTTAAAACAACATGTAAAGATGAACATCTTAAAAACCATAAAAACACATTAATACAAATGTTTCCTTGACAACATAAATATGTGCATCAATTAAAAAGGTGCAGTTAATTACTATCCCTTTAATATTTTTAAAATGTTAATACCAACTTTTTTACACACAAAAAGTTTAGTTTAGCCATGTTAACATATAATACTTGATGAAATCTTATGTTAAAACTCCCTCTTGTGACCTTTAAACAGAATGCAACAAATAAAAATTGAAATAAAATTCAATGCAATTGTAACCCAAGACAGAATCAATTTAAAGCTATCCAAATATTTTGAAGGGACAATTTGCTAAAATGAAGTTTAAAAACATTAAAAGCATTAAAAACTTGAGAAGCATAGGAGACATACGAATGTTATGGAAAAGAATGGCTTAAAGCTTAGCAGATCTTATTTTGAGCAAGCAATGGCTTATATATGCACATACATGGTATACCAAAAACAGTGTCAAGTTAATGCAAAAAATTGCAGTGAAAAGGCTTTTAGGGAAAGTGCAACTCCCACTTCTTACATTGTAAATGGTACTCCTTTTCAGACAAATGTGGCCAAAAGAGACCTGGGTACATATGTAGACATATCTCTCTCTGTCTCTCATTCAATTGCAAGGAAATATTGCTATCTGACCCAGTAATTTTCCAAGTGGAACATCCTTAAAATCCTAGGTAATCATAATACTAATGATACTTTCCTTTATCAGACACATCAGCAAATACAGTGCCCTCTTTTGTATTTACAAATCCGAACATGTTGCTCAACTGGCAAGTCCCCAAAGATTTTAAACAATAAAGACCTTAAATTCTTCAACAATCCCAGTAGATTTGGCAAAACTCTTATTATACTCAGTAGTCTGAAAGCTGCTCTGAGGTGACCTATATCTCACTTTTTTGAGCCAAGAAAGGCACAATCCTATTTAGCCACCTATTGCTTTGCATAACCAGAGGTGGTACAAATACCAGCACTGTGCACCTAAATATACACAAAAAATAAACAAGACTTGCTAGAGGGAGAGATTCCTAACTCATTGTATTCCCAGCCTAATGAAGTTACCACTACAGGCCAAACAATGTACTACCTTGGGTACATATAAAGGCAGTCTTGATGATTGGAAGGGTAGAAAATGTATCATGGATTATGTTGCTTGACCAAATTAATTTCAAAGGTGAACACCAATGCATGCTTAAAAAGTGAGTGTGTCTAATAAAAGTTGCATTTAGCTACGTATCTTGTGATCTTACTTGCTAGTATTACCTCTAAATACCAATTTTCCTATGTTCCCACTTCTAGAAGCAGTCAGGTCCACTCAGTAAGTTCACTTGAGAAGCAGTATGGTAGACTCACAGAATGCGTGAATCATGAGTTACACACCATTGGGCTGAACAGCGTACTATGTTCATATACATGCCTTGTGCATGAGCATACAAGTCATATTATTTCTGCTCACTGTGATGTGCATGGCTCTCATTGACTTACATGGTTACCATATTGTGCACAGGCAGAAATTTACAGACAGTGAAGTTTTCTGGCCTTGTTAACATAACTGGTACACAAACTGTCAAGCTATTGCTATAGTATCCGCATCATTTTACTGGACACCACTTACAACTATACAAATTTTGTACATAGGGATTTAAGTAATACTTCTATACATGTGGAGCTCTACAGGGTTAAGGAAGGAGTTCTGTCTGGTAAAGTACATAAGCAACAACCACAAACCTGGTAGTGGCTATCACACAGAGAAAGAGAGAGAGAGAGACAGATTTCATGGTTTATAACTAGCTGATGCAGAGTAACACTGACATGGTGCAATACCATCTGCTTGTGATAGGAGGGGGAGTTCAGACTGTGAATGTAGGAGATTATGCAGATTGCATGCTTGATGGGGTGTGGGGTTCCATGGTTACATGCAGAGGTATAGGTACAATACAAAAATGGAGTGCTGAGGCTGTGTATAGTACTAACTGCAGCTGTTAACCAGGTGCATTAAAGGAGAGAGAGGCTGGTATCATCCTCATGTGCATCCCAGAGCATAGCACATACTCACTGATTGACATGACATGAGTTTTGCCTTAGGAGTACAGGAACTGGCATGCCACCCAAAACAGGCAACAACAAGTAAAGTTCACTGACCAGAAGCATGAAGTGATAGATTGTTTATACACATGAAATCTCCCTCTGGGGCAAAGGAACTGCAGGAAAGCAACTCTGGGACCAGATCTGACAGGAAGTGGCAAAGGGTATGAATACTGTGGGTGACCATAATAGGGCTCTACAACAGCTGTGATAAAAGGGCATTCATATGATAATTCATCCAGGATAAAAGGCATGGGACCTTGTGGCAGACATGTCTATTATAGGGTTGAACCACTGACACAGAACAAGATTAATGAGGTCAATGAGTTATTGGTGTCATTCACCAGCCATGGGGAGTGTCCCCTAATACCCTGTGGGTGGCTTGAATATGGAAGATGGGTAAGTAATGGTCATTATAGTGCACTACAGCATACAATACAGCATGATAAACTGAAGAACTGACCAAGGTCCACCTACACATATATTCTTCCAGGCACCTCTGGTCTGCAAATGCAATAACCTACTTGACCGAGTATAGCTATTAAATTATTCTGTAGTGTTATTTTTATGTGTAACATCATGCATACCACAGGGGTTATGCAGGAATACATGTATGGGGTAACAGTGGTGTTATGTGTGTTCATTCTTTTATAGGTTCCTTTAGTGGTAGTTGTAGAACAATGGGACAGCACATGGCTGACATTAGCAGGGCACATGCATGTAGCAAAGATCAAAATTTTAAGTAGAGTTGCTGCTACTGAGATTTGTCTGCATACATCAACTGGACATACGCTGATTTAAGTATATATTTCATTTTTTTTTGTGTTTTTTATAAACTGGGGACTGATTTCTCAGATCTAGCTCTGTTGAAACTTGTGTGTGTGTGTCTTGAGCCCTGCACCAGTTTTTTAACCGCCCTGAAATTCCTTTTAGTGTTTATTAGCTTGGGGGGGTTCTGATAAAAATAAAAACCGTGTTGGATTTAAAGTATCTCTTTTTTTTTAAGTAGAGTTGCTGCTACTGAGATTGATTTGCATGCATAAACTGATCATAAGCTGATAAGCTGATTTTTCCTTATTTTTATTGTTGTTTTTAACTTGTGACTGATTTCTCAGATCTAGCTCTGTTGAAACTGTCTTGTGTGTGTGTCTGAAGCTCTTGTACTGCACTTAAACTGCACAACTGTTCCTTTTGCACTTAATTTAGGTAAGGCTTTTCGTTTTCTGATAAATTTAAAACCTTGGTTGGTCTGTCAATCATTTTAAGTAGAGTTGCTGCTACTGAGTGCTGCTACTGAGATTTGTCTGCATACATCAACTTTAAATAAGCTTATTTCATTTTATTTTGGTTGTTATAACTTGTGGTTTGCTTGATTTCTCAGATGTCTGTCTGTGTCTGTGTCTGTGTGAAACTAGCTCTGTGCACTAGTTGTTAACTGCACTAGTTTTTAAACTGTGTTAAGATATTGTTGGGGGTTTTCTGATAACCTTAAAAATGTCTTTTAAATGTGTTAATTTTAAGTTGCTGCTGTTGAGTTGCTGCTATTGAGATTTGTCTGCATACATGGGAACTGTTTGTATTTTATTTCTTATTTTTTTTGTTGTGGTTTGTTATTAACTTCTGTGGGATTTCTCAGATCTAGTTCTGTTGAATTGGTGTCTTGTGTGTGTTCTGCTCTGTGAAGTTGTTACGTGTGTGTGACTGCTTATTAAGTGTTAATTAGCTATGGTTTCTGATAACTTTAAATAACTTTAAAACCTGTGTTCTGGTAATCATTTAACAAGGTTTTTGCTACTGAGTTTGTCTGCATACATCAACTGGACATAAGCTGATTTAAGTATATTTCCTTCATTTTTTTGGTCATTTATAACTTGGGGATTGATTTTTCAAACTTCATCTCTTCCTGGTGCTTGAAACCCACCCCCCCTCCCTCTCCTGTTCTTGGATGTAGTTTAAATTTATTTTGCAGTGCCGCCCCACTGTAGATCTAGTTTTGGATGAGTTCCCCCCTTTACTTTTTCCTTTTCTTTAGTCCTGACTGCTTTTGCTTTCCTTTTTTTCTCTTTAATTTAATTACATTTTTTCAGCCTTGTGTGGGACTTTTTCATGTGTGTACTTTTTGTGCCAGCAGTGTCTGCATATTTGTTTTTTGTTCCTAAAGTGCTGTTTTTGTTTTTAAAAAAAAAAAAAAAAAAAAAAAAAAAATTGTTTTTTTCCCCTTTCACTGAAAAAAAATCCTCTCTTGTTTTGTTGGATCCTGCTGTACCAGTTTTTAGTTGTTGGTTTCTTTGCTTTTCTTGGGGTAGTTGTTTTGTTCCATTTTTAGGAAGTCAGATGAGGAAGCACTGAGCGTGTTTCTTTTGATTACCAGTGGCACTAGTAGCTTGTACCAACTCAGCACAGATCCTCGTGGTGGCCTGCAAGTGATCCAAGCAGCAGCAGAAGAAAAAGAGTGACTTTCTACCAAGATATAATTATTTTTTGTGGCTTTTCCCTATTAAGCTGCTAGCCAAGCATTCGCTTTTGTTTATGCTTACTGCTACTTTATGATTTTTTTTTATTTTACTTGTTATTTTTTCTTTGTACTTAAATTGTTGCTGCAAATGTAGGCTACACACTAAAGTCAACGCATTTTCTAATTTATTTACTGTTTTTTTTCCTTTTCTCTGTAATTTTTTCAAAAATCTCTGTAATAATAAAACAAAAAATTCTGAATGATCAGGTTTTACTGAACTGCTGATCCTGGGCTTTGTTTTTAGTTCCTGTGGGCTGCCTTGTTTCCTTAAGTTGGAGGGCTGCTTTGTGGGGTGGAGGAGGGGTTTGGACCTTTTTCTGAGTGGGGGGAAGCACTGAGCAGCCTTTCTGTCCGAGTTGGTGAAGATTTGGGCCAGCACTGAGCAGCCTTTCTGTCCCCGATTTGGTGTTTTTCAAAGAGACTAGTAGTCCATTGGTTGTGTTTTGGGCCAATTCCTATTCTTTCTAGCCCCTATAAAACTAGGACTAGCAAGACCAGACAGGAGGGAAGGCAACCACACACAATACATACCCAGTCACAACTGGTACCATCAACAACTTCACACAATACTACTCACAACAGACATACTACGGAGGCTCTGATCAAAATTTACCAAAACAGCAGAGGCCACCAAACAAAGACCTCAAAACAACTAACACCACACACCTGCAACATCACAGACCACACAGTCAGAGTGTCAAACAGTGTCAGAGCTAGGCCAAACAAAATGCCAGACACACTTGTCATTGGTTGGTGATAGTCAGACACACCTCTGATTATGTAGCCCAGGCAGGTATGACCCTGACCTTGAGCAGTATCCTACCTTCACCTAGAATGATGCCACAATACAGTGATAAGATGATCAGCTTTACAATGGGCTTAAAAATTCTGGTGTCATTCAAAGGGGGATCAATGTCTGTCTGCCCTGGGATGACATGCTGGACAAGCGCTTTGCGGGGCCGCTTGCCACTGTCCACCCTGGGCTGGGCTTATGATATTGGCAAAGGCCACCCCATAGTGCCTTTTAATTTTTTTTCTACCCGGCAACCTACTAAAACCTAAAACCCCCAAAAAGAAAAAAAAAAAAAAAAGAATGTGCTGCTCAAATGCCGCCAGAAGTCTCAAGATCAAGATGCACGCGACGGAGAACATAGCTAGAACATCGATGTCTTCAAAGACTGCTCTGCAATTTGTAGCATGTTACAGCCACCCTCTCAAAAACTAGAACCTCCACATGGCCTTCCTGAAAAAAACATTGAGGGGATAAATGTATCTCAAACACCATCATACTACTTTAACTACCCTAACCTAGACTAGACTGGGAACTCTACACCAGCCCGAACCTCTAACCCAAAGATTCCTGGGTTCATAGCAATGCCATGTGCCACACAGTCAGACCATCCCCACAAGAGAAAAACAAACATACTAGGATCATCACGCGAACATGGAATCAAAATGTTCCAACACGGAATACCCCATCACTGAGGTCATCGCTGAAAATAATCATCTGGAGGGAGAGCCCCTCATCCTGTACCTCTCTGGTCTTGTTCAAGAGGAATCTTGACCAATGGATGGAGATTGCAGATATACCAGGGGATAGGGATTACGTCACTGCTTGACAGAGGCACAGCAAAATGATAGGCATAGTTTTATTCAACATACAAGTGATGCAATCTGATGACATATTATCATCTGCAACACTAGAGGAGGAGGAGTCACCCACATCTTCATTTCAGAGGCACCTGCAGAGATACAGGCCAAGCACAAAGTCTTAACAATGCATGACATACTCCCTGTACTACTAGACATACTTTAGCTTCTAACTACCTCCTCCCTTCCTTACTGTATGGAGCTCCTCTTCTAACCAACCTTTCCTCTTCCCTCACCTCGAAACTTGAAATCTGTTACAATACGATTTCTAGCTTTGCCTTCAAATCCACTTACTTTACTCATCACTGTGCCTCCCTTCAATCTCTGAATTGGCTAGAACTCACAAATTACCTTGACTATCTCCAACTTACCACAGCTCATAGACTCATTTTATGTCCAATCAAATGTCCTGCTCTGACAAACATTCTTTCCCCCTTTACCCCTAATAGAACTCTACGTTCTGAACATCAAAACTTAATCTCCACCCATAAACCAAAACGACCTGCTGGACAACTTCTCCTCTCCTTCTCCCTAGGCAAAAAATGGAATTCACTCCCTTCCACACTTAGGACATTGTCAAACTTAGATAATTTCAAACCACAGTTTTACTCCTACCTCTCCTCAAAATGGAGATGTAGCTGCTTCTCCCCACTTAGATCCCATTAAGCAAAGCAAGGTTTCTCCCTTTTGATGCCTAAACTCCCTAGAGTCCACTTTAGCCTTCTAAAGCTATCTCCTATGTGACATCTTCTCTCCTTGAAAATATCAAGCACCTACGGCTCACTTAGCCATCTAAAGCTTTCTCTCATATGATAGCTTTACTAAATGTAAATATTGTATTTAGTTATTCAATTTCAAAGGCATTGCATTTCATGTAAATTAATTTACATCTCACTTTGTGATGATACTTGTAACAGATTTATTGAAACTGTATTTCTTTTACAGTATTTACTGCAAATGCATTTGTTGTTTACTGTTTTTCTTCGCTGTATTCTGTTTTATGGAGCTTTTCTCCCCGGGTTTCCACTGAAAATGGGCTCCCTGAGCCCAGTGGACTTCCCCGGTAATCAAACTGAAAATTAATAAAATAAATAAATTAAAATAACAGCATGCTCTATGACTGGAAAAGTCATACCAGACTAACACAAAGTATATGACAACACAAGAAATGCATATTACCATGCCATAGAACTACTAATAACCACCATTAGTACAATTAATTATTATTATTATTTTTTTTTTGGTAGTGTGCAATAACATACCTTATTCTGGGATTCTGTTTTCAATACCAGGTGCAAACTCAACAGTCAGTTTCATCAAGTTTCATCAACTAACCCAGACTAATCCAGACTAACAATCCCCTCCTTGCTATGTGCACTGTATACTTATTTCACTATTGCTGCATTAAGTCTAGCTCTTTCAGAAATCACAGAGAGTATGATCTGTTAAGCTAAACTAAAGTCTGTATGAACTTAGTCTTTTTAAGGAACCGCTATAGAGTATGCACTTGTATACCAAGCTATCAGCTTTATGAACATGTCTCTTCCTTATAAATAATTTATTTTTTTAAATATGTTAAGTAGTAAGATTGCTAAGTTGCTATGTAAACAATTGCATTCTAGTCTTAAATTTGTACTGTATCTGAAGTTGCTATTATCTGTATAGTGGAGCCTATCTCCCTGGACCTCTACTGAAAATGGGCATATATCCAGTTGGACTAGCCCAGTCAACAAATGTAAAATAAAATAAAAATAAATAAATAAAATAAGTTTACCTCTGCAAAAGTGGTATAGTGCAGAGTTTTAGGTCCATAGGTGTATACTAATTAAACAACCACTAGGGCCTTTATAAGCCTAGCCAAGCATCCAAGTGTATCTTGCAAGTTTATGTGCCTTAGAGGTTATTTTAAAGGCTGTGTATAAGCTAGGGCAAGATTTATAGAGTGCTTCTTTCCATTAGCAATGGAAGTGCAAGACCCAGGGTATAGTTCTGATTTCCCATTCACTGATTCATGTTATTCTTGAAAAGGGTTAGGGAACAGCTCTGCTTCACATGGATGGGAAGACTGTTCCAGAAAGGGGAACTCTATGAGAGACATACCTGTCTCTCTATTGTGTCATATTTTTCTTGCAAGCAAAGTTTCAATACATTGATTGAATAATTCTAATGCTATTTATTATGCAAAAAATCCATCAGAGTGGGATCTAAGGTTACCTTATACACAGGCATAGATTGTCTCTCAATAGTTTGTATTGAGATAGGGCTTTGAGGTAATCTGCATAGGACATGCTGTTTAACCCCTGTATTGTTTTGGTGGGGAGCCTCTGTGGTTGTTCCAGTTGCTGCATGTGGCTGATCAGGTACATACTGAAGGAGGCATTATAGTCAATAGTAGGCCTGATGAGAGCTGAATACAATGGAACAATGACTTCCTTAGACCTAGATGCCATGCCCTTCCTTATATGTTGAGCACTACAGAATTATTTCCATACTACCTTAGACACATGTTGGTCACAAGCCAGGTTACTATCTACTTATGTTTGCAAATTCCTAACTATTGGTTCTCATCTTATGGCTGTGTTATTGATAAGGTAATTTCCTAGGGTGGCTGACTTCCCAAAGGGTACTATTATGAATTGCTTGTCATATAGTTTTAAGCTTTGGCTAGGGCACTGCACTAGTCATTTGTCTGTGTTAGTCTTCCTGTAGTATGCAAGTGTCCTGGGGGATTCTATGACTGGTTCAAGTTTGCAATCATCTGGAAAATTGGTTAACCAGAGGCTCTTGAGATTGACTTTGATGTCTGAGAAGTAGATGCCAAAAAGGAGCAGAGTCCACACTGAGTCCTGAGGGACTCGATTAGTGAACAGATTTTTGTGGAGGTGGTCTTCCCTATCCTAACATTCTGGGTCCTAGCTGAGAGACAGATGGGTATCCAGCATGTAATATAGGGGTTATGCCTATATCCAAAAATTTGTTTACAATGCCCAACTGACGTATTGTATCCAATACTTTAGCCAGGTCAAGGTAGATAGTATGCACCATTCTACCCTCATCTACTGCCTTGGTTACTTCCTCAAATAAGTCCACAAGGTTGAGTAGCCATGATTTGCCCTTCATAAAACCAGACTGTGTTGGATCCAGTCTTAGAAGGATTTCTAAGTCTTTGCTAATCATTTCCATGATAATTCTTTCCATGGCTTTGCATATGAGACTAGTCAGACTTATAGGTCTATAGTTCCCAGGGTCTATTGATGGTCTGCCTTTGTGCAGATGGCTCATCCATGCAGTTCTCCATTTATGTGGCACAAAGCATGTATGCAGGGTATGGTCTTGATATATTCAGTTTCAGGCTATTTAAGAGGCATCCAGGAATAGTATTGGGTCAATTAATCCAGTGGTTTTGGTCTTTGAGAGAGCATCTAGGACCTGATCCCTAGTGATAGTTGGGAGGTTTGTTTAATTTTTTTTTCCTGGGGGTTGGCTGGAGTAGAGAGAGAGAGGTAAAAAACTGAAGATGAATTTGTCAGCTAGCAGATTTGCTATATCTTCCAGCTTTGTGTAGATGGCTTCATTTACAATCAGTTCTGCACACTTATGTATGTTGCCTTTGAATTTTTTAGCATAGCTAACAAAAGACTTGTGGTTATCCCTTGCCTGGAAGGCTATCTTTACCTCAACCATGGCTTTAGTAGACTTAATTTGCACTCAGCCATTTTCTTAGATTGATGAGAGTATTTTTATCTTGCTGGGCATAACACTTCTCAATCTTGGCTGTGACATTTTTTTCTTTTATTGTGCAATCTGTTTATGTTTGGATACCACCAGGGTGGTTTGTTTTTGATTTAGTTCTGGGTTTATTTCTGGTAAGCATAGCTATCTCTATGCATTTATTGAAATGATTGTATGGGATTTCTGTGAACAATTCCACATAAGCATCTATGTTTTCAGGGTGTGTGGAGCTTGACATTAATTTTGACAGGTTATCATTTAGTAGCAGTAGGTTTGCCATAGAGTACTTCCTAAATGTTATGGGGTTAGCTGGGGTTACAGAATTGATTTTTTATTATGAAAGAGGCAGGTTTGTGGTCTGATCTTACCAGAGATGTCATACATGGGAAGGGGGAATAATGTTCTGTTGAGTATGTTTGCATCCCTAGTGGGCATTTGGTTTATGTGGTCCAAGAAGTTTGGGTTTACAAAGTTAGGGAATGTCTGGATCTTTCAGTCTGGAGTCATATCAGTATCCCAGTTAATACTGGGGGTAGTTGATGATGGCCAGGAATATGGTATTGGGTTGAATGGTGAGGGCCTCCAGAAAGTACAAGTACAAGATATGAGTTTCTTGGATCATAGAAGGTGACCTGTAGCTTGCAAAAATGCCATACAGAATTTTGCCTATGGAATTATGGACATGGATAGCCCAAGTGTGCTGTCCTGTTCGACTTGTCTTGAGGAGAGTTTGTTGTTGATATAGATTAACACACCTCAACCTTTTGTCACTGCCTTTGGAATAGCTGTCCTAAATATGTTGAAGATCTGATAGTATAATCCAAAAAGCAGGGCAAAAGAAGGCTTCCACACTCCAAAATGCTTTAACTCCATGTACTACAGCTAAAAACTGCTTCAGCCAAATGCATTACATAAAAAAAAAATAACACAGCAGTTAAAAATAATCCAAAAAGATAAGCGCTTTCGTTCCACTGACATATAAGAAGGAACTTCATCAGATAAATGAACAAACTGCCATTAGGCTTCTTAAATACTCAAACCAATCACAGCTAAAATTCAGAACACACTCTTATTGCATGAAATAGCCTGACAAAACCAAGCATAGTAAAAACGGCATAGTAAAAGAAAGCATAGTAAAAGGAACACACACATACCTTTTCTTTTCATTCATAAAAGTAATGTAACAATGTTATACACAATAGTGACATTCTAAAACTAAAATTCAGCTAAAGAGAAAAAAGATACATTCTATCTATTTAAAGCTCTTAATTTAAGCAGATATTTTATATTCTCTGCATCATTTAACCCTGACCAAAATTGTGCATTTAAATGAAGCTTCCAAAGCATTTCTGCTTTCTCAGGTAAAAGGGGCCAGGTACATCCATATTCTGACATAATTAATGTTTGTAAAACAACAAATTTTGTTGAACTGGACCGTAATTTGTTAAAAAAAAACAAACAAAAAAAAAAAAAACAGATGGATACTAACTACTTTAAGGAATTCTTTTTTCTATGGGTTTGGCTGCCAATTCCAACTTTCATAACCAACTTCTACAATTATTCGATAGGCATGGTTTCGAATATATGGAACTGGTGATTAAACACAACACAAAACTGGTTGAGTCCTTCACTAGAGACACTTTACGTTTAGACCAAACTATCTTACAAGGTATGACTTTTAATGGCAATAAATATGAATATGCTCATATTTTGCATTTGATAGATGAACAGATGACAACCATTAAGAATAGGAAACTTAAAAAATAAGGGATATAGAGGAATATAGAAATAACACTGCCTATCCCCCACCACCACACTCACAAATGTGGAATAGAAGAACATATTTTGCCTCTGAGATGGAAGAACAGCCTGATTTGGCTGTCATGGAAGATGTTGATGTAGAGAATGAACTTGAGAATGTTTTTTTAGGCAACAACAATTGCCCTTCCCTGAGATGATCAGAACGTCTGATGAACCAGCAAAGATCTAACATGAACTGGAATGCATCGAGACAACAAGGACACCACCAATATCAGAGGGGGTCCAATCAATTCAGAGGGAACAACAGAGGTTCCCAGAGAGGGAGGAGATGACTGTTCAACTTTTGCCTACTAATGACTTCTCATATGCAGCACCAGTTTTAAATATTGTGGAAAATTAACTTGGTGATTTTAAAATTTATAATTTTTCTTTGGTTGTCATTGATATTGACATGTGTGATCTGCTAGCTAAAGGTTTGTCTTTTATTCCCAGCAAAAGTATTAACTCGGTGCAAGTGCTGCTTAATTTGAAACTTTATGTGTGTAAGTTAAATCTGAACTTAATGTTTCACAACGATACCTGTCCAAATAATAGTTTGACAGTTTCTAGTACATTTAACCCCCCCTCCCCCCATCCTTCTTTGGAGCTTTTTGAATGTATTTGTGAACTGGAAATCAGGTCTATTTGTTCTAAATCAGAACATTTAGTTCAGTCGGGTAATAAATGAAGTAAAAACAATTTATTTGAACATGAAAAATTGAATTTAGAGCTGCTTTTGTCATCGGCTGGTATCCGATTCATGAAACCTGATAAGGGAGGGGGGTTGGTTATTATGAAAGTAAATGATTATAATAGTAAGATGGAAAATATCTTGGACAGTGGAACATATAATCGTAGCTCATTAAATGAGCTGAATACTACATATTCTAGAATTAGAAGTTTTTTGCAAGACCTCTTTAATGACAGTTCTATTTTTCTGGAGAAGTATAACTATCTGTCTGTGTTATTCTTGGTTACGCCCACAATGTTTGGTTTATCAAAAATTCATAAAGACCTGAACAAGCCCCCTATATGACCAATAGTTGATGCTAGAGGATCTATCACTCACCCACTGGCTAAATTCCTGGACACTAAGTTAAAGTTAGGAATGAGTCACATTTGTATATAGATCATGGGATCAGTGACTTTTGATTCAGATTATTTGTTTATCACCATTGATGTCAAAGATCTATATTCAGTCATACTCCATGATGTTGGTGAAGACTGGTTCTGTGAACACCTTAGGCTTAAGGGTATAGATCAACAGCAGATTAACACCTTTGAACAACTATTAGATTTGGTGTTAAGTCAAATTTTATTTTGCTTAAGAAGGAACTATACCGTCAGAAAGAGGGGGTAGCTATGGGGTCCTCATGCGGCAGTTTATATGCCAACATAGTAATGTTTGAATAGGAGAGACGATTTCTTTTTCCATCTGATTGCTACAACTACTGTGTGTCAGATACCCACTTTTTGGATGATATTTTTATTTTATGGAAGGGCCCCAATACAGCTGTTGTTGACTTTGTTGAACACATCAACAACACTACACTGTTTTTGAAATTTACCCATACTGTTAATACAGACCAAATAGCTTACCTAGATGTTCTTATTATTAAGGACATCTTTAGTACTAGATTTGTAGTTGGAATTTATCGGAAATTGACATATTCCAATATGTTCTTACACTTTAGTAGTAACCATCCTTATACACAAAAGTGAGCAGTTGTCAAAGGACAATTTGTTAGCGTGCCGAAGATGGTTACTACTTGGTCATCATTTTTAAATGAGGTTGACAAAATGAAGAATATATTCTTACATAGAGGTACCCTGACTCGATGGTTAATGAACTAAGTCAGAAAGTTATTGAAAAAAGAGCTAGGGGGTATTTTAATAATAAAACATTTCTCATGCTTTCCTTACTACATTTAGCAATGATAGCGATATGATTAGGAACATTCTTTATAGAATTGGGACATTTTGTGGAGAGAAAACACCTTAAGGGACCGTTTGGGGGCTTTCCTCATTTTTGTCTATAAAAAAAGACAAAAGTTAAAGTCAGCCTTTGAACACATTGTGTCCGTTGTAAAATAGGTTGTAGGCATAAATGTGCTTCATGTCTAATTTGTCACTATATTCTGGAAACTAGTGAAATATTTATTAATAAATATAAGGTGAGCATAAAGGGTAGACCTAATTGTAACACTAGTAAACTAGTGTACTGTGCTATTTGTTCCCATTGTTCATGTTTCTATGAAGGGAAATCAGAACGCAAATTAAAAAAAACAGAATGAGCGAGCACCTTAGTGACATTCATCTAGGGAAAGAAACAAATGGTTTAGCAAGACATATTATTGCTAGTCCTGGGCATGTTTTCAAATTTGTTGTTTTACAAACATTAATTATGTCAGAATGTGGAGGTGCCTGGTCCTTTTTACTTGAAGAAGCAGAATTGCTTTGGCAGCTTCATTTAAATGCACAATTTTGGCCAGGGTTAAATGATGCAGAGAATATAAAATGTCTGCTTAAATTAAGAGCTTTAAATAGATAGAATGTATCTTTTTTTGTCTTTAGCTGAATTTTAGCTTTAGAATGTTACTATTGTGTATAACATTGTTACATTACTTTTATGAATGAAAAGAAAAAGGGGAGTGTCTTCCTTTTACTATGCTTTCTTTTACTATGCTTGGTTTTCTCAGGCTATTTCATGCAATAAGGGTGTTTTCTGATTTTTAGCTGTGATTGGTTTGAGTATTTAAGAAGCCTAATGGCAGTTTGTTCATTTATCTGATGAAGTTCCTTTTTATATATTAGTGGAATGAAAGTGCTTATCTTTTTGGATTATTTTTAACTGCAGTGTTGTTTTTTTATGTACTGCAGTTGGCTGAAGCAGTTTTTAGCTGTACTACGTGGACTTAAAGCATTTTGGAGTGTGGAAGCCTTCTTTTGCCCTGCTTTTTGGATTATTAGTGCTGGTATGGTGTTTTTCCTGTTTGAATATTGGATAGTATTCCTATTAACGTAAAAGGTCAATTCTAAACCGAAAGGGTCATTATTCAGCTGTTCTATAAACCCATCAAATTCTTTCATTTCATCTTTACAAATAAAAATAAGATCATCAACGTAATGTTGATATTTTAACACACATTTAGAAAAAATGTCTGTGGGGTACAAACATTTGTTCTCAAAATAGGACATAAAAATAATGAATATGAAGTGGCAAAAGATGCACCCATAACCATTCCCTCTTTTTGCAAAAATAAGTTTTTATTAAAACTAAAATAATTGTGAGATAACGCAAATTCTAGCAATTGCACCAAAAAAGAAGTGTAAGGCCCTTCATATGTTGCCTGTATCCTCCCATGCTGACAAATATTGTTTCCCTTAGGAATGCCACCATGAACTAAGACAACTATTGAAGTAAATGATCTTTGATTCATATTGTGGAACCATCCTTGGTGAAAGTACAATACTGATCAATGCTTGGCATGCACCAGTCTGTGACACATAGTCTGAGAGCTTCATAAGGTTTCTATCTCTCTCTCTGCATTTAGTACCGGTAGGTGCATCTCAAGTCATTTATATCCACATGGACTATGACTGAACCATACTGGCACTTGTGATCTTATAACTTGAGTGCATGGGTGATTTAGTGGATTCTGGTCCCTGACTGACAACTGATTATGATTTGTTCCTTATTCAGCCAGGTGAGCAGGACATCAGTATGTGTCTCAATGGAGTTTCTTTTGATTAAAACATTATGTAGTGTGTTGGCTTGCCTTATGGGCTTTGTAGTTGAGGTTCCACATGGTGTGGCTGTATGTGTTGTGCTGGACATTGTTTTGGTAGTGTACCTTTGTGGTTGCTGAGGATTATTTTGTAGGACAAATGTCTAGGAAGTTTTGGGGACTTAGCAAGGTTGCTTTTAAGTGCTTCAGCATATACTGGTCTATGAGCTGGGTCAGTATTATGTGTGGTGGGTGTAATGCTGCTGAGTGCTTTTGTGTGGGAGTTTTGCATCAAGTGACACTGTGTAATTACATGTCTCACATACTGTATCAGTTTCTCAAGGATTAGTAAGTTATACACATAATAGCTCATGTACCAGTGTTTCACCTGTCAAGGCCTTAAGGCAAAACACAGAACCAAACATATTAGTCATAGATGATTCCATCATGAGACACACAGATATCCCTGTCACAAGGCTGGATAAGGAAAAGGTTATGGTCAGCTGTCTGTCAGGTGCCAGGATTTGCTATATCACACATGTACTCAAGTCTCTCAGTAACAGGTACTGTTATGACTCCACCACAGACCATGTTGGTGGGAACAACTTGAGATGTACCTCTGGACTGTATGAAATGAGACATGACTGAGCTCTCGGACTATGTGTCTCAGGCAGGTATGTCCCTAGCCTTAAGCAGCATTTTACCTTCACCTAGGATGATGTCTCAGTACAAACAGAGCAAGATTGACTTCAATAATTGGCTTAGTTTCTGCTGTCATTCTATGGGGATCCAGTATCTGTCAGCCTGGGATGACATGATTGACATGATGTTTTGCCACAAATGGTCTTCATCTGTCACCGCCAGGCTACTGGCTAAGGCATAGTGCCTTTTTAGGCAGTGTCTCAAGGACAAACTTCCCAATGTAAAAAGTCCATCTAAAAACAACCTGAAGGCTATGCTGCTAAATGATAGGAGCCTTTACACAAAACTGCACTCACTGGAAGCAGTCCTCACCTTGGAAGACACAGACATCTGTGCAGTCATGGAGACCTGGTTCAAGGCTGTGGAGAGCATCCTGGGCATATCAGGTTACCCTCCTTCCATATGTTCAGACCACAAACTGAAGGTGTGAAAATTAAAGGAGGCGGTGTATCGATCTTCATTAAAGATAAATACGCCTCCAGATTAGTTAAACAGTATGATTTCCTGGAGGTACTTCAGGTGCAATTAACTGATGGTTGGACACCTATTCAAGTTATTGCCAGCTACAGGACCCCCTCAAATAATCAAGACACCCACTCTGCCTATTTGGATCTGCTTGAGTCTATCATACATCTGAACACCATGGCTTTAGGTGACTTTAACTTACCATCCATTGACTGTGTAAATTATTCATGCTCAAACTCACTTGCCCAAAGGTCCTTTGACTTTGTTAGCTCCAATGCCCTGGACCAGCTGGTAGACACTCCCACAAGGGTTGCCAACAGCCTGGATCTGGTGCTTACCAATATGGGAGACCACTGTAGCACCCCCACTGTGAGTTCTTCCCTGGTGAGATCTGAACACAAATCAGTCTCATTCAAAGTAACTATCACACCTGACCCCCCCACCACAGCAACTAAACTAATAAACTTCTCCAAAGCAGATTATGGTATAAATAGCTTCACTGCACTTCCTGACTCAGATGAAACTGGCAACTATGCCAAGTTCTACACCAATGCTTTATACAGACACCTGTATAACTGCATTGACTCAGCAGTACCAGATAGAACCAAAACAAGCTCCTCAAGGAAGAGCAAACCTGCCTGTTGGCAACTGCCATTAACAGGCTTTACAATAAGAGGAAGAAATTGCTGTCTAAGACTAAGAGGGAGCAAGCCCTAAACTGGAAATACTTCTTCCTCATCTTAAATAAGCAAATAAGACTTCTTGTGAAGTCCTCCAAAGCAAATTATGAATCCAGATTAGCTTCCTCAACTAAGGACAACCATAAGGCATTTTTTAGTTGCATCTGTAACCTAAAAGGAAAGGCCAGATTTCTGCCGAACAGGTAGTTAATGATAGCACATATACTGAGCCTGTGGACATAGCTAACCTGTTGACTGACAGGTTCTATGAAAACTTCACTCCACTGTCCCTGCCACATGTACCCTATGACATCCCTACCACCCGTCCCCTACCATGCATCTCTAAACAGCAGGCTATAAATGCCTTCTCTAAGGCCAAAAACACAGCATCTATGGGACCTGACAACATCCCAGGCTGCATCCAACATGGGCTCAAACAAGAATTAGGAACACTATTGGGTACTCTTTTCAATCATAGTCTGACTGGCATCATCCCAGCTGAATGGAAAATGGCCACTGTTATTCCTTTGCACAAAGGTGGTGCTTCCACTGACCCCAGGGACTATAGCCCTATTAGCCTGACTAGCCTTATCTGTAAGGCCATGAAGATAATCATCATGGACCTTATCAACAAAGATATAGTTAATATTCAAACACTTGACCCTATTCAGTTTGGATTTGTCAAAGAGAGACCATGCCTGTTAAACTGATGGACTTCTTTGAGAAAGTTACCAAGGCCCTGGACAAGGGGAAATCCTGCATATAGCCTAGACTTAGCCAATGCATTTGACACTATCCTCCACTCAGGCATCATTATCAAACTTACCCAGCTAGGTATCAATCCTTATATAATTAGATGAGTCACTAACTGACTGATGGATAGAACCCATAGAGTCAAAATAGGGGAATCCACCTCCAGCATCAGACCTGTAACTAGTGGTGTTCCAAAGTGATCACTCCTGGGACCTCTACTTTCTGGAATCTATTTCTCCAAAGTACAAGTAACAACTAAAGGTCTGTGGCTGACAAAGTTTGCTGATGACTACAAACTGGGAGCAGTCATAGAATCTCCAAATGATGTCAACATCCTACAAGAGGGTCCTACACAAACAAATGATTGGTGCCAAAGTCATGGCGTTAAATTCAATGCAAAAAATGTATTATCATCCATTTCAGTAAGAGCAATGTTCCTGCTAACTACCACATCAATAGCAACAGCTTAAGTATGCACTCATTGGTGACAGACCTGGGCACAGAGGTTGATAGCAACCTTACCTTTGACCATCATATCTCCTCTCCACAGTGGTAAGAAGGGCATTTTATGTTGCTCATATCACAAGTAAGGGCATTTCCTCCACAAAAAAGGAGTTATAACCTCCCTGTACTCTTCCCTCATCAGGCCAATAATTCTGTACAATTCCCCTTTTGGTATGTACCTTTCCAAGCATCTGCAGCAATTGAAGAGATGACAAAGGTTCCTCACAATGGAAATTCAAGGTCGTCAGCATCTGTCTTATGTGGATCACCTGAAATCACTGCCACTTTATTCTGTTCCATACAGACTACTCAGAGGTGATCTCTACCTTGCATACAAGGCAATCTCTGACCCTGCTTTACTAGAAATGCTGCATATCCGTAAGTCAAATGATGCATAGGTTACTCACTCTAAAGACCTTAACTTGGTATGTGACATTAATAGAACCTGCTGAAGAGACAGATTTATCTCCCAGAGGTCATCACATCTTTGGAACAAACTCCCACTTCATGCCAAACAGAGTACCTCACTAGCCCTCTTCAAATGCAATCTGGATGATTGGATGGGTAACTGTAAATTCATCCTGGGGGCTCCACCTGTGTCCCCCTTGAACAGGGGCAATATGTGTTGATCATGGAAATAAGGGTTGAACTTGGCTAGGCTTATAATGGGCCTAGGGCCATTAGCCTATTAACTTCCTATGATCTTCTGATCAATGAACATGAGACAGCTCCATTATTTCAGGATGACCATATTTGCCAAGCTGTTGGAAGAAAAACTGAGAAAGTGCCCATTCATGATGTCAGATCTTTTTCTTAGGAGAACTACAAAGGTGTGGTATAGTAGGCTAACTTGGATGCTGTGATGGTTGAAACTACAACTAGGCTATGTATGACTTTTTTCTTGAGCCAGAGCTCCTTAGTGTGCAAACAGGTTTCTCTTTGTACAACTGAGTACTGTGTAAAGTTACAGGGGAGGTTTTTATAGGAAAAAAAATAGTGTCTAAGTATCTGTCCATACAAGGCACTGCTAAATACCAGTGTGCAGAATGCAACAGAATGCATAGACTCAAGGAAAAGTAATTAAACCAACTAAAAATCCCTTTGGCCAAAGAAACACTCACCTTAAGTCTTCCTGTGTGTTTCCCAACTCAGACAGAGTGGGCTACCATTCTACTTGTACTAGAATTGCCCCAGTCTTCTTAACTCATGAACATCTATGTGGTAATGAATGTCACACTTCTCACAGCCTGCACATATACTTGCCCCTGAGCATTTTTTTGAAAATTCAACTTAAAAGCATAATATAATCGAGGCTTTTCTACTGTGAAATATTCAAGATTAACAATCTAAGTGCCATTTTATTAATAGTTACTTGCCCTTTCTAATCCTGCCTATTGTAAGTCAGACATAAAAAAGGTCTGGATGCCATAAAAAACTATGGATGTTAACTGAAAATATATAAAAAGGTACTGTAGGCTTGAATGAGTTAATGTAAAAACACATTTTAGCTAACCAAACGTGATAAAGTACCCAATACAAATCAAACATCTAGCTGAAATGTGATTCTGAGATAGACAAGCCAGCAAAATGAGACATACACTTTAAGGTGATTTCAAAGCCCACTAACAGCAGCTGGTCCACAGAAAAATCAAATACACTTTATAGTTATGAAATTAAAATAATTCCACAATACAGCAGCAATCTTCAGAAATAGCTTAGGAAAGTGTAATATTTCAGTTTGAAGTACTTACTTTAGCCTGGATGGCACCAGAAGCGAGCCAAACTCTTTGAGAACAAGGCTAAGGACACAAAGTATTTGGGTTCTGTGGAACTGCGCTAATAGCTGAGCAAATTTTATGAATTTATAGACTCAAAGAAAAGTGATTAAACTGATGAAAAGTCCTCTGGCCAATGAAACAATCTCACTTTCAGCCTCCTGGGACAGACCCGGCTACATTTCTACCATCACTAGAATTGCAGTGCCAGGTTTTTTTTTATGTAAAAACAGACTTTAGTTAGCCAAACGTGAAAAGGTACCAACTAGATGCAGCAACTTATTCTGATTTTAAGCCTTCCTGCATGTTTCTGAACTTGCACACACCAGTGTTTCCTTCTAGTGCCACTAGAATTGTAGTTCCATTCTCCTTAATGTAAAAACACAATTAAGTTAGCCAAAAGTGAAATCATACCAAAAATGAACCAAACAACTAGCTGCAATAAATACTTCTTACCTTAAGCCTTCCAATGTGTTTCCCAACTCAGACATCCTGGATACTTCTCTATTCCCATTAGAACTGCGGTCCCACTTCTCTTAAAGTAAAAACACAATTTAGTTAGCCAAAAGTGAAGAAGTACCAGAAACAAATCAAGCAACTAGCTACAACAACTAATTCTCATTTTAAGCCTCCCTGTGTGTTTCCCAACTCAGACAGACAAGGCTACCTTTCTACTGGCTCGAGGAATTGCAGCCCTAGTCTTCTTAATGTAAATATAGACTTTAGTTAAGCAAAAGTGAAAAGGGACGAGAAACAAAACCAACTAGTTATGAGTAATTAAAGGGCAGTTCAAATGCAGACTCTCTAGCAATGAGGAACATACAGTTTAGGGCTATATCATAATAACAGAAGGGGAGGGTGTTTCTAGTTTTATCTTTCAGTTCTGATTAAGATAAGCAAAGAAGATAGAACTGTAAATGCTTCTAGGGCCAGGTATAAAGGAGATGAGACTGGGAGGAGCTTCGAAGGCCATATATACAGTTGGTGAGGCAGGTCAAAAGCCTCCATATTTAAAAACACAGCAGAGAAATGGTGGGTGGGAAACATAAAAATTAGCAGTGGCAATGATACAACAGGAAGCACACTCACCTTTGGTGCAGAAGTCTGAGGGTTCTATTCTTAACCCAGATAAATTGATTGCTAACACTGCAGTGCAGGATTAAAAGGGGGTGCTGCATTCCTGAATGTGCCAGCCTTTGGATGAGACATTAAACTGAGGCCCTACCTGCTTAAGTTGGTGGTAGCTGAGATGGATGGAAAGATCCCATGGAACCAATGGAAAAAAGTAGGGGGTACTTATTATATACAAGTTTACATATTTACATGAATTTATATTCGATCTACATTCTTTCATTACTTTCAACTTTTTGTTTCACATTTGTATGGACCCCCACTCCTTTCTCCAAAACCACCACTTATTTTTTTCATATTATATTTGGTATCATCCAATTTCCATATAACTGAATCTCATTCAATCTTTCATCCCCTATCATCCATAAAATTCAAAACACATTCTTATCCAAATTTTTAACATATTCCTTGTTGCATTTCTCACAAATTTCATATTCAGTTATATTCATATTTATAAATCCCATATTTCTTTCAAAACACTGATCTCTATTATTTTTTTCCCATAATTGTTTTACTCTTTTACATGTCAAAAAATATGATCTGCAGTTTCTAATCAACCACAAAAAAGACATATCCTATCATTTACTTTTTATAAGGCATATTTCCTTTTACCGGCAATCTCTTATTTGTAACCTCCATAAAAAATCTTGGCATTCCACATTCCTTATTCACCATTTATTTATTTATTTTATAGCTTTTTTTTCTTCTGACAGATGTCCCCATGGGTTCACACAATAATTTTTCATCATTATGTTTTTCTACCACAATTTCCTGCTGTCTTCTACTTCCTCTGCATTTAACTTCCATATTTTTTATTTTGTCTAGATACATTTTTATTTCATCATTTCTATAGTCCCTCTTCCTCTTATTCAGCTTTATTAGATTCCATTTTTTGTCATATTTTCTCTTAAATAATCTTATTACCAATTTCCTATCTTTTTTATTTACCCATCTTAACACCCTATATAAATTCAACAATTCACCATATACTATATGAATCAACAGACCCAAGCCCCATCATCTTTATCCATAAATAATTCTCTTCTTTTTATCTGGTTTAATTTAGATCCCCAAATGAACCTAAACATTGATTCAATAAGCCATTTCCTGCGGTATAATATAGACACCAGCCACATGCAGTATACTATTTTTCCCAGCCATACAGAATTAATCCAATGCACTTTTTTCCTATAAGATAATCTATTTCTACTCCATACAATACTAATTCTTCTTAGTTCTTGTGAAAATTTCACCCATTGCTCTTTAACAACACTCAATGCGCCACATTTTATTCCTAGCACTGATATTTCCTTTAATCCAAATTTAATTCCTTTTAACGTCTCTTCTGGTCCAAATCCTGTATTTTTTTCATTAGTTAGTGACAGCCTATTTCTTGTAAGCTATTGTTTATACACAAAATCCCTTCTTCAAACATTTTACTGTCCTTGGTCATAAGAATAATACCATCCACATAAGATGACAGGATATTCAATACCATTATTTTTATTATTTTAAGTGCACTGCACTTTTCTTACTTTTTGTTTTCTTTACTAGTCAAGTCATTACTATTAGAAATAAAATACTACTCATCGGATATCCTTGTTTTAAACCCTTATTCATATTTATCTTTTCATTTAACCAACCTTTTATCAAATTTCTTATTTTGCTATTTCTACACTCTGATTTAATTACTTCCTGAATTTGTTTATTAAAATGATAACATTTCATTAGTTTCCATAACATGTCATGATCTGTCATATCAAATGCTTTATTTATATCTCCTGTCAGTACTTTTCCTTCATTACTTTCTTTTTAACATCATCTATCATGTCTCTAGCATTCATTAATACCTCCTGAATTCCTTTTCCTTTAACTCCATAAATACTATCTTCTATCTTATGTATCTTATTATTTATTATTCAATTTGTATTATTTTCATAAATATCTTGTAATCTTTATTATTTAGCACAACTGATCTCCAGTTATTCATTTCATATTTCTCTCCTTTTTTCCAGATAAATCTCATGATTCCACTATATATCTGTGTATAACAAATGCCATCCTTTAGACATTCATTAAAAATACATATTATTTTTTTTTTACCACTGGTGTATGTTCTTATACTACCTGGACCTGCTGCATAATTAAGATTTAATTTCTTTATCACCATATCTAATTCCATTAACATAATCTGTTTATCCACATCTTTATTTCTTTCTTTTGTAAATTGCTTAATATTCCACTAATTTTCATTTTATCTCTATTTTCCGTACCGTCTTTTTAATATACAGTACTACAGTTTACATAATATTTCCTTATTGTTTTTCCATTTTCCCTTGTTATGTTTCAAAAGAAAGAAACTGTTGCAAAAAAGAGTAAAATCCCATGATTGGAGGAACTCCATGGTCAGTCTCAGTAAGAAGCTGAGATCCCTCATAAAATCCGCCAAAGCTAGTTACAAAAACAAAATCGCCACTGATTCTAAAGACAACCACAAAGTATTCTATAGCTACATGAAGAATCTCAATGGAAATACTCAGATCTGCTCTGAGTTACAGCACAATGGCACTAAATATACAGAACCAACTGATATTGCCAACATCCTGGCAGAAAGGTTCAGTGCTAACTTTACCCCTCCCTCATCCCCTAAAGGGCCCATCTCTATACCAGAAGAATGCAAGGTACCTGTAATCACGGCTGCACAGGTAAAAAACACACTCTCCAAAGCCAAGAACACAGCATCCATAAGACCTGACAACATCCCAGGCTGCGTTCTACATGAACTATAGAATGAACTGGCACCTCACCTAAGTACCATGTTCAATCATAGCCTCACCTCAGGCTTTGTGCCCACTGAATGGCAGGCAGCAGCAGTTATCCCACTCCACAAAGGGGGAGCCACCATGAACCCCAGGAACTACCGCCCCATTAGCCTGATGAGCCTGATCTGCAAGGCTATGGAGCGTATCATCATGGAACTTATAAACAATGACATTGGTAATTTCCAAACTCTGGACCCTACCCTGTTTGGGTTTGTAAAAGGCAGATCATGTCTCCTAAAGCTCATAGATTTCTTTGAAGCGGTCACCAATGCTGTAGATGAGGGTAAGGTGGTACACACAGCCTATCTAGATCTCGCCAAGGCTTTCAACACCATCCCCCACTCTGGAATTATAGACAAACTCACTAAACTAGGTATAAATCCCTATGTCACAAGATGGGTTGCCAGCTGGCTCACTGACTGAACGCAGAATCTAAATCCAACTTCAGACCAGTGACAAGTAGAGTACCACAGGGTTCAGTCCTAGGTCCTCTCCTGTTTGGTATCTACTTCTCTGAAGTACAGGCTAACACAGAAGGTCTTTGGCTAACAAAGTTCACAGATGACTGCAAACTAGGAGCCATAATCAAATCTCCTAACGATGTGGACATCCTACAAAAGGGCCTCACTGAGACAGATGCCTGGTGTCAAAGTCATGGCCTCAAGCTCAATGCCAAAAAGTGCATTGTCAACACTTTTGGTAAAAACTCTGCACCCATGAACTACCACATAGGCGGTAGTCTACTTAACACTGAAAGTGTGATAAGAGACCTTGGGATACAGGTGGACAGTAGTCTCTCCTTTGATAATCACATCACCACAGTAGTCAGGAAATCCTTCTACATGGCACACCTCATCACAAAAGGTTTCTCATCCAGGAAAAAAGAGGTCATTGTTCCCCTCTACTCATCACTCATTAAACCCATTATAGATTACAATGCCCCTTTTGGTATGTACCTCACAAGACATCTACAACAACTGGAAAGGCTACAGAAATACCTCACAAAAAGGATTACTGGCCTCAAACAGATGGCCTATGCAGACCATCTCAAAAAACTCCAGATTTACTCTGTCACATATCGCCTCCTCAGAGGCAATCTCTGCCTAACATACAAAGCTATGTCAAACCCAGAGCTGTTGGACATGCTCCCACGTAAATAAATCCCAAACCCTCAGAGCTACATGCTCTAGGGACATAAACCTTGTCACCACAATAAACAGAACATGTTGGAGGGATAGATTCCTATCTCAGAGACTTCCCATACTCTGGAATAAACTACCTATTTATATCAAACAAAGCTCCTCATTAGCACTCTTCAAGAAAAATTTTGATGATTGGATGGGAGATAGGAAATTCACCCCAGGGATCACTTCTGTGGCTCTGCTTGACAGGGGCACAGGAAAATAATTTTCTTGGGTGGCAAAAGCCAGGGTACCATTTGGCTAGGCTTATATAGGCCCTAGGGCCAATAGCCTAGTATCTATATATGAACCTAAGAACCTATTTATCTCATTAGACCACTTTCTACTTTTATCATTTTACTTAAATAGGGAAATGCCTCTTCTATTTTTTCCTTGCAGGAATATCTTTGTTTATAGAACACCCTTACATTTTTCTTGATTTCTTTTAATATCTCTTCTTCTTTTCTATAATATACTTTCACATTTTTCTCCAAAATTTCTAACACCTTATTCTGCATTTCCATATATATTTTTTTGTTGTTGTTTTTATCTTATTCCACATTCCCATCTTTAAATAATATTTGTATAATTCTTTTTAAATATCAAACACCATTCTGCCCAATTATTATAAAAGTCCCTCATAGTTATATGGCCCTTCCATAATTCCAATATATTATCTTTTCCTCTCTCATTCCACACTATCTTATTTATTCATTTAATTCATTTCCCAGTTTTATATGAACTTTATGTTCTTCAATTTCTATTCATATTGTCATATCATCTGAAAATCCTGTTTCTAATGTTTCTTCTATGTCTATTTCTATACTTTTAGAAATCAAAAAATAATCAATCTCTATTTTAACATTTTCTTTCTGATATAAGCTTGTATTTATATTCCTTAATACTAAATTTCCATATTTCATAATCGTCCTAATTTTTTCTTATCTGATCTATTTTTTTTTTTTTATCCATTGAGTCAAATTAAAATCACCTGCAACTATAATATCCATGTTTACTAATATATAGGCCAATATGTCTGTTAACAGTGTCTCTCTCTCTCTCTCTCTCTCTTTACATGTTATATATAAATATACTGCTGTAAGTCTATAAACTTTATTTCCCATCTTAAGTCTACTAATAGTCATCCTAGTCTTACTAAAGTAAAATCCAACATTGAAATTGCTGTACTATATAGTACTGCTATCCCTGATTAATTTTATCCACTGAAATTCCAAAGTATCCCTCCTCTTTATAAGTTTTCTGTTTGCAATCTTTATTCTTTTGTTAAACCTTTAACATCTTCTATTATTATATCTACTTCACATTTATCACACACCATACTAATACAATTCTTCTTAATAATTTTTTATACTATTCACATTAACTGATAAAATTCTAAGATTATTTGTTTCTCTTCATTTTAATCTATATGAAAGTATGTATTTGTATCCATTTCCTTTCTTCTTGGCTTTTAATCTTACTCCTTGAAATGTCCTTTTTCTGTCCTTTATTCTTTTTTCCAATAGAATTTTCCTTTGTAACTACCTTCCAATCAATATCTCCCCATCACTTACTTCTGGCTCAGTTTCTAATTCATTTTTTCTATTTCTTTTTTTATCTGTATTTTGTATGTCATTGTTCATCTTTTCTACACAGCCATCTTGTTGCTTTTCCTGTTGTATTTGTTCCTTATTTTTTCATTAGCACTTATATTTTCTTGTGTACACATTTTTCCTTTTGTTCCTTTATACAATTCACCCATTAATGTCTTTTCTGTTTACATTTATAGCATTTCATTTCACATTTTTTGCATCATGTCCAAACTCCCCACATCTAGTACATTTCTTTTTATCACAATTACCAAGAAAATGTACTTATTGTAGATCAGAGTGTGTGTGTGTGTGTGTGTGTGTGTGTGTGTGTGTGTGTGTGTGTGTGTGTGTGTGTGTGTGTGTGTGTGTGTGTGTGTGTGATATACCTTAACAAAGCTTTCCAGTGAGTCAACACATGCATATAAGTACTGAGCACATGCAAGCAAGAGTGTCATTTTGAGTGAGCAGCTAGAGTGTGAGCATTCAAGTATGTAGTCAGTCAGTTAGATAGTTTGTTTAAGTTCAATTTTCCTGCCATTCATCCTGATGTGTTTGTATACAATAAACTACTTAAACAAACACCCAAGCCCGAACGTCTTCTTAATGCAGATAAGAAGAGTGACATGGTGTCAGAAGTGGGATACAGAGTTACAGCCATGAGGCAACTGGTTAAAGTTGGAGGAATATACAGGAGTGGATCATCCCTACTGCTCAAATGAGTAGCAAAAAATGTCAGAAAGAAATTCCAGGCACTAAAACACACTTAGATGATTTATTTTGCTATGCATATAAAACAAAGCACTCAGAATACTCAAAATGAATTTATTATTAAATGAAATCTCTGAAACTGTGACATATATAGCCAGCTATAGACTCTCCTCCTTGACTCAGGACACCCACTTCTCTTACCTGGATCTACTTGACTCCATCAAGGTACCCCCTAACACCCTGATCCTTGGTGACTTCAACTACCCCACCATAGACTGGGTGAACTATTCCTGCACTAATACACTCACTCAATGATTCCTTGACTTCATCAGTTCTAACTCACTGGGCCAGCTTGTATCGTCCCCCACAAGGGGAGGTAACATTCTGGACATGGTTCTCACCAACATGGATGACCACTGCACCACTCCCGTAGTATGTTCTTCCCTGGTGAGATTAGATCATCGGACTGTCTCATTCGAAGTTTCTATCCCACCTAACTCCCCCAGCTGTAACCAAGCTAAAAAACTTCTCAAAAGCTGACTACACCTTCCTAAGGAAGGTTATCTGTAGCTTCACACCACAGCCCACCTCAGAGGATGCAGACAACTATGCTGAACATTATGCCAATGCAGTAAACAAGCACCTATACACCTGCATGGACTCAGCCATTCCCAACATAACTAAAACCTGCTTCTCAAGGAAACACAAACCTGTTTAGTGGACATCTTCTATCAACATGCTTTACAACAAAAGGAAGAAACTGTTGCCCAAGGGTAAACAGGAACAAATTCCAAATTGGAAAAACTCCCTCCTTAGCCTCAACAAGCAAATTAGATCACTAGTGAAAACCTCTAAAGACAATTATGAATTGAAACATGCCTCAGAAACAAAGGGAAAGCACAAAGCCTTCTTACATTATGTCAGGAACCTCCATGGCAAAGCCCAGGTTTGTTCTGAATTAGTACTTAACAGTATCACTTACACTGATCCTTCATTGAGACTGTCACCAAGGTCAATGATGAGGCAAAGTCAAAACATACAGCTTAGCTTGACTTGGCCAAGACCTTTGATACAATCTCCCACTCAGACATCATCAAAAAGCTAACACAACTTGGTGTAAATCCCTAGCTCATCAAGCAGGTGGCCAACTGGCTCACTGACAGGAACCTCAAAGTCAAAATAGGTACCTTCACTTCTGATAGCAGACCTGTAACTTGTGGAGTTCCCCAGGGATCTGTCCTGGGACCCCTACTGTTTGGCATCTACTTCTCTGAGGTCCAGACAAAGACAAAAAGCCTGTGGCTGACCAGGTTTGCTGATGGTTGGGTGCTGTCATTGACTCCCTAAATTATGTTAACATACTGCAAGAGGGTCTCACAGCAACTAATGACTAGTGCCAAAGTCATGGCCTCAGGCTAAATGCAAAAAAAATGTATCATCATAACATTCAGCAGAAACACAGCCCCTACTGATTACCACATCAATGGCAACCCCCGAAACACACAACCTGTGGTTATAGACCTGAGTACTCAGGTTGATAACAATCTCACATTCAACCATCATGTAGCACCAGTGCTCAGAAAAGCCCTTTACTTCATTCATCTCATAAGTAAAGGGATTGCATCCAGAAAAAGGGAAATTTTTACCTCCCTATACTCCTCCCTCATTAGACCAATAATTGAGTATAATGCCCCGTTTGGTACGTACCATTCCAAGCATCTGCACCAACTGGAAAGGTCACAGAAATCCCTCACAAAGAGAATCCATAGCCTCTAACACCTGTCCTATGTGGACAGTCTCAAATCACTATCACTCTACTCGGTATCATACAGATTGCTCAGAGGTGATCTGTGTCTCACATACAAGGCACTCTCAGACCCTGCCCTACTAGAGATGCTCCATATCCATAAGTCTAACTCCTCACTCCTTACCCACTCAAAAGGCCTGAATCCAATATGCAAGATCAACAAAACCTGCTGGAGAGACAGGTCTGTCTCCCAGAGGCTGCTCCATCTCTGGAATATACTTCCCATAAACATCAAACAGAGTACCTCTCTGACCCTCTTCAAGTGCAACCTTGATGAGTGAATGGGAAACCACAAATTTGTCCCAGGGGTTGCACCTCTGTCCTCACTGACAGGGGCTACAAGTGCTGACTGAGGTTTCTTTTTGGGGACAAACTCTTGGATAGGCTTGCAATGGCCACAGGACCATAAGCCTAGTAACCTTCTATGATCCTATGATCCTATATTGATAAGAATAATCAAAATAATTACAAAAATGTTTGTAACAATATCTGGATTGCATAAAATGTACAAAAAAGGGAAAACTTCCATATGTTTTTGCTATGTGCTACTTTTTGCATTAACTAAAGCTGTTCAAAATATCAGAAGTGTGCAACATGTTTGCAAGTCTGTGCAGTATTACAGTGCAATTATTTCACAAAGTACAGTTATTTCAAAGCATATTTCACAGAGTACAGTATTTTGAACAGCTTATTGTGCATTTGGTTATTGTTACAAGTACCTGGTGTGTTTTAATGTTTGTACATAATTACAAGGGCCATTTTTGCATTCTGTTTTACTATTATCTGTGGGCATGGCAGAAGTGTTTTGCAGGCCCACACCACTTTTGTTTGATAACAATATTGCAGAAAATTGGAGAGTGTTTCAGCAGGAATACAATATTTTCATACATGCTGCTTTTTCTGAAAAAGATGCACACTCAAAGGCATTTACTATGCTTAATTTAGCTGGTTGAGAGGCCATTGAAAGACAGTGTTCATTTTTGTATGCACCTGCTGTGTTTGCAGGGGAGAGAAGACCTCCAAACAGGGGTATCTGCTGAAACAAGGGAAGATCCCCAAATGCTTAAACATAAATTTAGAGAAATTTGTAACCCCCAAACAAATATTATAATGTAAAGGCACTTATTTTACACAAGGGATCAAAAGCCTGGTAAAACTTTTGCAGCATATATAACTGACTTGAGAAACAAGGTTAAAATGTGAAGATTTGGTGATCTGAGAGATGAATTGATAAAAAAAAGGATTGTGTGTGGTATTAATAATGACACAGTGAGAAAGATTTTGCGCCAAGACAGTGATTTAACATTGAATAAGGCCATTGAGATTTGTCAGGTATTCGAGCTTACAGAAAAGCACACAAGTATGCTTACATATGATCTTGGCACTAGTGTATAATTGTGTGTGTGCATGTGTGTGTGTGTGTGTGTGTGTGTGTGTGTGTGTGTGTGTGTGTGTGTGTGTTTGTGTGTGTGTGTGTGTGTGTGTGTGTGTGTGTGTGTGTGTGTGTGTGTGTGTGTGTGTGTGTGTGTGTGTGTGTGTGTGTGAGGGGTTTGAATAAAATGTCAGTGCTCATGACATTGGGAATGCCATTAATTTGAGTTACAACTACCCATGTTTTTAGGTGTTACATGTTCAAATAATCCCATGTTGATTCCCTCCAGTACAGCCCTTTGGAGTGTGTACCTTTAACTCCCAGTGGGTGTGGCTTCAGCCTTTAAAAATGAAGTTCTTACCTAAGAGTGCTAACAAACAGTCATTGACAGAGGTCATATATCAATACAGTTGTGTTTGTCATCATGTATGCTTCCAGATAAAATATTCTGATACCTTGTATGTAGCATGGTTTTGGAATTACTAATGCAAATATGAACAGGCAATATTTGACGCCTAGAGGCGCAGTAGGCGGTAACTGTAGAAACGCCTGGAGATGTCACTCGGCTGTAATGAGTTAAAAGATATGATTATTTATAGTAAACCCTCATTACTTACTAAGCAGGTGGAAGCTATGGGAATCAAACCCTGAAGTACCAGATGAATCATATTTACAGCTTGTTCCCTTAACCTTTTGTGCTAACTGCCAGAAGGGGACCTGTGGAACTGCTATTCCATAAATTCATAATTGTATATTATATTTCATATCATCCATACTGAAACTATCCTTACAAAGTAGAGAATATATTTTGGTCCAGCTAGTGCAACTACAAAACATTCTAACTTAGTAACTTAAAATTATTTTAAAGAAAATAAAAAAACATTCACCATAACGATGAAATGTTAAATGAGTAAATTTAATAATAGTATTTGTTAAGCACTTTTGTTCACAATACATTCTAAAAAGGACTTCATCAGAACAAATACTCCAAGTGAGAAACTAGCCATTTTTATATATAATTAACTGATCATGTGACTAATTAACTTCACTATACATATTAACATAGATAACATAAAAACTGTTGTATCTTTGCAATATCAATAAAATAATTTTATATACATAAAAAAACTAATGACATAGTTTAACAATTCCATTGCATATAACATTTATCACACACAGCTGTTTGACTTAATCATGGTTTAGCAGTATGAAATTTTAAAATAAAACTTAAAATTCTGCTTATGTTAGCTGTTTCTTTGACTGCTTTTGCAGGAAAAAAAATATGACAACTTAACAGAATCTTCCAAGTTTCTCAGCTTTTGCCTGAACAGTTTTATGAATGGTTGTTATGTGATGAAAGATTTGCTATTTGTTTGCCTTCATTTCCATTCACTTATATTAAAAACACTAGTATCAACCTATGATGCCTGGTATCAAAAAATGGAAGTTAATTGTAGAGCAGAGTGTATGTGCTGTATCTTTAAGAAGTATATCAAGGACTGAACGTCACATATAAATACTGGGCACTTGCTATTCCCAGTGCCACTTTGAGAGTGCAGCCAGAGAGTGAGCATGTGTAATTGCAGTAGTTAGTTTGTATATAAGTTACTTAAGTTGAAGTCAGTAAACTTCTATTGTGATGTGTTTGTATATAATAAAGCTGCTTGAACAGAACCCACGAAGACTCTTCTACTGTGTCCAAAGTGTGGGATAGTGACATTAATGATTAGGTAGATGGCTAAAACGGGCTCAGAACAGTTAATATCATAGTCAGTTAAGTGATTTTTCTTAAAATCACATTGTATGTTTAAAGAAATGAGATCTTCAAAACTTCAAGAATTCAGTACAGCTATCGAGAAATATATAATAATAGTAATATATACATATATATATATATATATATATATATATATATATATATATATATATATAAAATGGCAAACCTAAATTATTTCAAAGTATTCCCTACTTTCCAAAGTTCAGCAATCTTAGAGTTAGTGTGTTTAAGTAGTGGGGGGGTAGGAGTGCAACTCCCAACATGAGGGAGGTCACCCCCCCCTAAAAAAAGGTGTTACAGTGGCTTTTTAAATTTGCTGTTACTTGTGTTAAATCACAGCTGGGTTTTCATAGTTTCAGAACTTACTTTTATCAAATCACAAAGTTCCAGTAAGGAACAGCTTTTCATATAATCTTTTTTTCTAACAGCCTTTTATAATAGTAAGCCTTTCTTTCATCAGATCATTATGATAATTTTCTAGTTGCATCAATGCTCTTGTAGATTAATATTTTCATTCATTCCCCGATGACTGACTTTAATAAATATATGGTTTTGTGGAAACCAAAGCCTGTCACATCGGTGAACACAAGGCAGATAAACTAATCCTGGAGTAGAGGACATGAGTACAAACACAGGCATATCAGCATGAATGCACACACACACACACACACACACACACACACACACACACACACACACACACACACACACATACACACGTACACGCACACGCACATGCACACATGCACGCACGCATGCACACAGACACACACACACACACACACACACACACACACACACACACACACACACACACACACACACACTCACATGGCATGTACATCCATGGAAACTTTGGAAGATTGAGAGTTCATCTGTGACATGTCTGTGTGGCTGGGAAGATAACTGGAGTGCCACATGAAAATCCCTGTGGGCAGAAACATGACATAAAGCCTCTATACAGAAGGCATCCTACCCAAGAACTGAACTACAAATCCAAGTAATCCAAGTGTGACGAGGCATTATTTCAAGAGTAAATGTAATATAGCCTGTGATATAAAAAAATATTTTTTTTTGTATTTTTATAGTAAAATTATCAGCTCTTAAGTTTGTAATGCTACCATGTAACTGTAGCACTAAAAACAAGCACTTTGCTACAGCAGTATGAAGAGCTAAGAATTATGCTGCATGACCACATTGCTATTCAAAGACATACACTTTTGTTGCATAATGATAATGATGATCACATTGTCAGAAAGCAGAGTTCTTCCCAATTTAATGCTCTTAGCCCTGTATAATGACTGACACCACACTACCCTCACAATACAGATTACCACACATTATACACTGAATGGCATTCTACTCCAGTTTTAATTTATTCAGTGTGAAATTCAGTGATTTATTCAGCATTCTGTTAATAAGGAGAGCTCTCAAAATGAAGTAAGTCTATACAAATACGGTTATTTCTGTGGCTGAAACGGAGAGAGAGAAAAAAACACACATATTTTCAGCTGCTTGGAAAGCAATGGTAAATTCTGGCATATGAAGGGCCATGAACCTTGTTCATCAATATCCATTATTAAAAGTGACTAATCATCCTAAGTACATGCAGTTAGATTATTTGTCTAAGCCATGAGGGAGTAAATGCGGCAGACAGTCTTAGGAAAAGGTGAAACAGGGTTAGAAAGTTCAGCACTCCTGCTTTCCTGTTACTTGACTAGTGAAGGATTTCAATTAACCTCAACAGCCCAGACTTCATTTCTTGTCCTAGGCTCCAGATATAAAGTATTCAAGATCAGTTGATAGAAAGAGAGAATAATTAATGATATACCATTATATAAAATTTCATGCAAATGAAGTTGCACTCTACTCGTAGGGTACGCCACTAATTCTTGAAAGAGATGCACTCAAAATATAAAGAAAAAAAATCCACGTAAAAAATCTGTTTAAAAAAAATACTACTTATTCAACCATCTAATAGAAATAACATTGAACATCAGTAAAGTGAATACAGTGAAATGCCTCCTTTTGCATTTTATTATTCTGTTTGCTGGTTTCATTAGTGGTTTAAACAGTTGATTTACTTATTTTGTTTGCTAGTGCATTTAAAGAAAATACATTCAGCTTATGTTGAATTAATTCATCACTGTATATTCAAAATAAAGTCATTTCAGAAGTATGGCAACCTCTATTTACACTGGGGCTGTTTATCTCATCATGGATCAAGATGCCTGTTTCACATACATTGATAAAACTTTCAAAGCCACTTTTTTAGTAAAAGTGAGTAATTTCAGAAAAAAACTGCTTTGCCATAACCTGCTCAAATATGTAGATGGAATGATTCTAACCATGATATGGAGGTTCACTTTTCAATACATTATTCGATAAGCATAATCTCATACCATCCATCTTGTCAAATGTTTCCAAGTATTATGGTAGATTTCTGGTTATCTTACACCTGTCATTGCCTTCACTTTGGGAAATCTTTCATATTCCCTGTATTCTGCAATGATGCTACAACTGGCAGGAGATATTAAATAATCCCTGGTCCCTGTATAGGAATACCCAAGGTGCTCAATTCTCACCACTGCTAGCCCTTGTTCTTCTTTTCTCATTGGGCTCCTGGAAGAGCTTCAGTTCATTAACTTATGCTCTAGCAGTTTTTCTAGTAAGATGTTAGATTTAGAAGTTTGGATAGTCCATATCTGGTCAGACATTATTGAAATTTGGAAACATTACTAAAGTCTGAGTTCATCTTCAGTTCCGACTATTGCATTACTACTGCTGTTTTACTGACATGGATCTGATGATTGAATTAGTAGCTGGACACTTATTTAGCTTATAAGACTCATTAAAACAATTCAAGTTGAAGTTTGTCCAATATCCAACAGTGTCTGGTACAGTATGAGCAGTTATGAAACTCCTTGAACTTCATGGTAGATGTCATCTACATTTCTCCAGTAGTACTCATAAAAAAATGTAGTCACTAATCTATAATCAGTTTGTTAACCAGGAAAAGAAACTGGTCCTTTGCAGACCACATTCAGCCATAATACAGACCATAAAGACAAGCAAAACTGCAGCACAATATATGCAGTTTAGAGTCTCAAGCCAACTAGCATGTTTATTGAGATGTGAGTATTAGTTAAAAAAAGAAAAAAAAAAAGAAAACTAGATGTTGGTAGTAAGGAAATGACAATAACCTGAAATTATGATTTAGACTCTAACCAAGAGGCAGCACCCTTAACCACCACACCATTATGTTATGTCAAGGGTTCCCTGAGGGAAGCAACATGTTTTAAGAGGTATATATTTCAACTTATTTCTTCTTCAGAACTCATAACTATCAGCTAATCCATGTGATAACCAAGCAACGTGATGTCTATTGAAGAATAAACAGACCTAAGCTCCATGCCACTGTGAAGGAGTAAGTAAAGATAGAGTTATTGCACAGAAAAAAAATCTTCTGTTGATATTTATTGTCTCCTCTGCCAGTCAGAGTTGGATCATGGTCAAAGGGGCTCTAGGCAGGGTAATAGATCAGGGTCCCCAGAGCAGCCCCTCTGCAGCAACCTCCTACTCAGCCATTCCAGTGTTCCATTATTTGGCTTTTTCTCCTCAGTTACCATAACACCGTTCAAATCTGTCAGTGCCAGTGTGCATACTGTTTTCTTATTTTTTTCTGCAATTATTACAGATATTAATATAGAATAGCACAAACACTGATAGCCATTTGATAAACAAACAGTACAGTCTGGCAATGAAAACAGACTTAGCATGAGCAGTAAACTTCTCTGCTCTTGAAACTTACATTCAAATAAAATGTATTTAGCCAGTGGAGGATTAAGTTTATCTTCGGGCTGTTTTCAAACCATAGCCTCCTTGCACACATATTTATAGCCATGCATACATGTATGTGTTCTTTGATTCAGCTTCCCGAATGTAGTAAATTATTTCCCTTATATAATACAGCACCATTTGTTAAGAAGGTTTTTTTTTTTAATTTGTAGTTTTAAACATTCTTCCGGTAAGCAATGAAACAAAATGTATGAACCAATAATGACAAAACTACCAATTTCAGAAAATTTCAACCATAAAAGGCCACTCAGATTTATGTCTTTACAATTCACTATATCAATTAGTAAGCACAATGTCTGCAGAAGTAAAAGTCATTTGAATAATTCCATATCAAAGAGATCTGTAACTAATGAAAAGATTGCTACTGGTAGACACCTTTACATTTCCGTGTTTCATCTACAAATTCAGTGCCTGCTGCCCTTGAATAATTAATTATCAATGTTACATTAAAAAAGTTGTTAAGTTGGTAATACTGCAATAAGGAATGACTTACAAACCAACAACAGGTTCATAGTTACTAGGCATCTCATACAGAGGAGGACACACTCAGGAGTGTAGAACCTCCCCCCTTAAAATACACTAAATAATCAAACAATCAAAATGACACTGCAATATTAGCACTCCATCTACATGGTGTGGGAGTAGAATCCACAGCCTTCTGCACCAAAGACAATTTTGCTACTAACACTGCTTTCAAATTCTACAACACAAACAGTGACTGTCATTTGCTAAACAAAGCAGTTAGTTGCACCATTGAAAACAGACTTAGCATGACCAACAGTAAACTTCTCTTCCCTTGAAACATACGATTCCATGAAAATGAACTGAAACTCTTAATTCCTTGAAATGCACTGAAACTCATAATTCCCTGGAAATGTACTGAAACTTAAACTCACAATTCCATCAGCAGTCTAGTAGTGTAGAGGATTCAGGCTCTTGCCTCCACTGAAGCTCACAATTCCTTCAACAGTCTGAAAGTTGGTATAAAGGATTCAGGCTCTTGTCTACTGTAACTAAGTTACAGGGACAAGCCTGATCAAGTTAATTGACAAACTTGTCCTACCCGCTAACTAGGGCATTATATACCCCTCAACCTCTTAGCATAAAAAAATGGACAAAGCCTAAAATAATGGCAGTTCAAAGGCCCAAAAATAGGGATAGATTTTAAGTATTGCTTTTATAGACTTAAAAAGTTGCTAGAAAGAATAACAGCATTTGTCTTAGCATGCATTTTCTGAAGGAAATGAAGTCTGAAACTCAAATGTATGGCATTATTTAGTCATTTCAGTCCTCAGTGATTTGCCAGAATACCACATATTTTATGAGGAAGAGGCCAAAAATATGAGGCATAAATATGGACATTCTGCAAAAATCTTAACAACTGAGAGATATGCGTACCTCTCAACCTCTTAGTGTAACAAATCTGGACAAAGATTGAAATAATGGAGATACAATGGCCCAAAATAGTGATAGATTTAAAATATTGCTTGTTTTAACTTACAAAGTTGCTAGAATAACAGGATTTGTGTTAGCATGCATTTTTTGAAGGATATGAAATTTGAAACTCATATCTATGTCATTATTTAGTGATTTCAGTCCTCCGTAATTTGCCAGAAAACCACAGAGGCTAAATCTGGACAGTTGAGAGGTATGTTAAAACAGAAAAATATACACACACAGACCTACTGTCTTACTCAGCAACACATACATACACACCTATTCTCTCACACAGCAACACACACACACACACACACACACACACACACACACACACACACACACACACACACACACACACACACACACACACACACACACACACACACACACACACACACACACACACACACACACCTTCTCTTTCACACAGCAACAAATGGCTAGTTTAAATTCTACACATATATGCTTTCTCACATAGCAACAAACACACACACACACACACACACACACACACACACACACACACACACACACACACCTTCTCTTTTACAGAGCAACAAATGGCTAGTTTAAATTCTACACATATATACTTTCACACACACACACACACACACACACACACACACACACACACACACACACACACACACACACACACACTTTATCTCTCATATGAACAGAACGGCTAGTTTAAAACACACACAAGCATGCACATACATGCACACACCTATCCTCTCTGTCAGAGGAATGGCTAGTTTAAATTTTGCGCGTGAGTGCGGAATGTGTTTACATTCACATTAACATGCATGTGTGCAACACACACATGGTCTTCCTTAAAGGAGAAGATGCTTCCACCTCAGATGTAAACACATTCTGCACTCGTGAGTGGAATTTTTATTTTTATTTTGTTTTTAAATTCTTAATCGTTGAAGCCTCCTGGCCAGAGTGGGCCCCCAGCCACAGGGCCTTAGGCGACTGCCTATGTCTCCTAGTGCTGGATCCAACTCTGCTGCCAGTGTTTTATATTTTTAGCTTCTGAAGGATAGGATTAGTGGATAGCTTCATTCTCAGCCAAAGAGTGCAGACTTGGCATTTGATTTGCTTGCTTAAGCGTTACTTTCTTGACGAATGCAGTTCAGTTTAGCCAGGTACTTTCAGTTCCTATACTTACACTAAAGATGCTTTCTTGTCAAAGATATATAATCATACTCCCCAGAAGATATATTAAAACAAGTTTTAAGACCTTCTTATTCCTGACTCTGTTCTTGTAATATTTGCCCACTGTGGTCAAGGAAGTCTATTGACTAGCTGAGTTTTGTGGTCGATCAGAACAGCTCTGTTCACAAGGAGTTAAATGTGAGTTCCAGTCACTCAGAAAACAAGCTAGGCCAACACTGTAGTGGTCATTAGCTCATTATGTGGTTATCATAACCAAAATAGTAGATATTATTTGCTCACTTATTGATTTATTTATATTTGTTTAACATATTTTGCCTAACGTACTGGATAATGTTAGGTCTCAGTTATTGTTTAAATGTACCTCATCTGGGTTGACTTTTGTCTGCCATGTTACTTTTATGATTATTTTTCATCATACAGATTTGATTTTACTTTGTGCCTTGATTTTCGTGGAAATTGTTCTTTGGTTAAGCCATTGTGGCAGTTATGAAAACAAATGAACTGATAAATAAAAACATATATGGCAAAATAAATGCCAAACCATTAGTTTAATTTAGGTAAATGGGGCTAATCTGGCTAAAGTACAACAGCTTAAATCATATCCATGAATTTATATAACTTTGATAGTATAAGTCTAAACACTGACTGAACTTTCCGTGCAACTCAATAAAAAATAACATTTGATGGAAACTAAAAATAAAACAGCATTTCCTCCACAGACCTGAATTTCTAACTGTAAGATCACACAACATTGGGGTTATGGAGAAATACCCTTATTGTTTGATTTCACTGTATTCAATGTATAGGTTGTTTTTTAAGAAAAAGAGAAATGATAAATCATACCAATTATTTTTTGTTTGGACAAAGACCAAATCAATGAACTGCACTCCTCGCATCTTTGATAAAAGTCATCAGTCGCACATTTATTAACAAATATGGTAATAAATAATCTTTTTTGAAATGATGTACATTAGTCAACATTTATTTTTTCTTTGTATTTTGATTACCAGGAAAGCCCAAATGGGCACTAGTCCACTTTTCAGTGGAGGCCCGGGGGAGAAAAGCTCCACATATAATACATAATTACAATAAACAACAATAAAAATGAAACATTTTAAGCATCACTTTGCAGGTAGTATTGAGACAAATAGTACAGACATTTATCATATACTTTAGAAGTTATATTATTTTTACATAAGTCAAAGGAATGTTACTTTGTAATAGTTGGAGATACTTGAGCAATGATAATGCACAGAGGTTCAGTATATGTACATTGACATTAATGAGGTAGGATGTCACTAGAGCAGGAACAGAAAGTAGACATGGAGGGAGGTTAGAAGCAGAAACACTCAAGAAAAGATAAGTAGAAAAAGTTCTGACAATGTAGAGCTTGAGATTACAGTAGATAGGCAAGATAATGAGGTGGGTAAGGATGGGGTATTAGTAGGAGATGATTAAAGGGTTTACCTTTGAAAGGTTGAAAATCAACCTACCGAATGGCCCTTTGTATGAACTGGAACGATGAAAATCGTCATTCCATTCTGTACAGAAGTTCAAAAATCAGCAAATCGAAAACCAGATTCCCTGATTTTCAAACTACCCCTTATGTGGGGGGCTGCACCCCCCACACCCCCTCTACTGTATTATTCTAATTATGAGGTCGCACTACAGTGGAGAAAGGGCCCACTTCCCCATCCCCACTATAGTGCCCTCCACACCCAAAATGTTGAATCTGCAATGACCGAATGTCAATGTGCATTCACTCATTGCGCATTCGATGCATTTCTATTCAGTCATCCGTAATCTTGAAAACTTACTTCCAAGAAATGTACTTTCAACTATTGCAGGTTCAAGCATTCAAAGGTAAACCGATTAAGGATATAGGTTAATTGGAGAGTAGTAGAGGGGATGAAAGAAAGATACATGGGATAAAAAAGGAGAAAGAGTCGGGGTGATTGATAGCGAGATTGGCAATGGAAGAGAAACAGAAAGGTGGGTTTAGTCAGGGTGGGAGCATGAACATAGCCATGAGAAAGTTAGGTTTTTTTTTAGGTTGTGCTTGAAATGTGTGGTAATGTTATCTTGTTTTACAGTGGGTTAGACTGAGTTCCAGTGCTTAGCAACAGAGGCTGCGTAAAGTGAGTCGCCAACACTGTTATGAGCCTTGGTCCTGGTCAAAAGCTATTTGTTCTGTGAGCCGAGATTCCTAGGAGGGAAACAGTGTTTGAGGATGTTCTATAGTGTAGTTGTGTATTATTCTGTGGGTACTAACAGCTGGGAGTAGGTAAGGTACTTAGGTAGTTCGGGCCAGTGTAGGTGCTTCAGTGCTAGGCAGTGGTGTGAACAGTTTGTAAAATGGATGGAAACTTAGCTATTTTATTGTAGAAAACCTCTAGTTTATTTTTTATGGTGAAGATTATTCAGGATGGGTATTGCATAGACAACTGAATGGAGAAGGTAAGATGTTGCTCAAGAATTCCTAGAGTAGTCAGTGAGAAAGGGTCTGTTTCTATGGAGGAAGCCAAACTTTTGGTGAGTTTTCTTCATGGCTTGAGTGATGTCTTCATATTTTATGTTATCAATTAAAACACCAAGAACCTTTGTGATGGAAACTGTTTCAGTTGTGGTATTATTTCCTAATATGATGCTGAAATATTGTTTCTGTCCTGACAGATTTGGGTAAAAAAACATTAATTTATTTTTGTTAGCATTTAAAAGTTGTTGGTGGTCATTGAGCCAGGATTCAACTGAGGAAAAGGAGTCCTGGATTATCTAGTGGAGTAGCATTAAAGTTGGTACAGAACATATGAGTGTGGCATTGTCTGTGTATTGTACTATAGAAGCTTCTCTGGTAGGTTTGTGAAGATTATTAGCAAATATGTTGAATAGTAAAGGGCTTAGAATAGATCCCTGAGGTATGCCAACAGGGACAGACAGAAAGGGGGAGAGATCTCATTTTCATTTTACAGTCTGGAGTATATTGGTGAGATAGCTGTTGAACCAGCTAAGGGATGAATACAAGAGTCCTAGGGAGAATAGTTTATGGAGCAGGTATTGGTGTGAAACAATGTCAAATGCTTTTGACATGTTTAAGAAGAGGAAGGACATTAGGTTCCCAGTGTTTCTACTAGAGTTTATGATTTTGGTAAAAACAGAGCAGTAGTGGTAAGGTCAGAAACCACATGGAGTATAGGCGAGGATATTATTATTATGAAGATGGGGAAAGGAGTTGGGAATGAATGCATTTTTCTAATATTTTGGAGAGTGAAGGTAGAGTGTCTATAGGTCATAACTGGAGAGATTGGTGGATGTTCCCTCTTTATGTAGAAGTATTAGGTGCGATTTTCTCCAGATGACAGGGGCATAGCTTTCTTTAACTGATTTGTTTATGTGTATAGATTCAGGGTATGCTATAGCATCTGCGGTCATTCTGAGATATTTCTGTGGTAGGTTGTCAGCAGCTGGTGTGGAAATTTTTAGTTTTAAGATGTGTGTTTTGATAGAAGAGTTGGATACTGGTTGGAAGGAAAAAGGATTTTGGTGGTGATTAGTACTGTCTGAGATATTGAAGCTGGTGAGCGGTATGTTGTTAATTAGGATAGGACACAGCGTATGAAATGTGTATTGAACTGGGTAGTTATAGGGACTGAGTTGTTGTTAGTAGTTGGTAAAGGATTCATAGTTTGGCCTGGGTGTAATAGTCTTTTGACTGTGTTTCAGAAAAGCTTAAGATTCTGTTGGTGGATATCTTGGAGCTTGGAAAAGTATTTAGTTTTGCCTGATCTGAAGTTTTGTTTAGAAAGCTTCCTAAGCAGTCTAAATATTGCCATGTGTAGTGTTTTGTGAGTAGACCATGCTTTCCATGTTTTATCTTGGTTTCACATGATCTGCCTGTTTTCTCTTGTGAGTCATGGGGTGGAGCTGGAGATGATTTGTTTTAATATGATGGGAGCTAGTTCATTTAGTATGTTAAAGAATGTGCTGTTAAAGAAAGTTATGGCATCATTTAGGGATAAGTATTTTAGAATATCCCAGTTGTATTTGTTGAGGTAGCTAATGAAGGTGTCATTATCAAAGGAGGAAAGTGTACACACACAATTATAAATTAGGGTCTGGATTCAATAAAGTCTACATGGCTTGCCAATGCTGTGCCCACATCACAGCACAATGCAAACATGATTATACATCGGTTTGTAATCAGTAAACAGTTAAACATAAAGTGCAGAGCTGCACAGCCCAGGTAAAAATTGTGACATACTAATTAATGCATAAGCAGCTGAATTATATGCTAATCAACAAATCCAAGATGGTGGAGCTATTCAGCGAGCTATAAAGCAATCATATGCATTTCTTGTAGCTATTTGCCGTGCTCTCCAAAGCCTTTTGGAATACAGCCACAGAAACTACATGGGAGGGTAAGAATGTTAGGGGCTGCTACTACTCTTGTTCATATGTATGTGCAACAGCCTCAAGTGTATGCTGCTGTTGCTATACCTCCGGCAAGGAGGAGACGGGTGTTTAGATCCTGTTAGTGTTTCATGGTCTGCATGAAGTGAAAATGGTAGAGCACTAAGGGGAGGATAGAGACACACTCAAACTCTACAACCTCTGTTGTCCTCACTGGAGACCAAAGGCAAACTCAGAGGAACCAATACTTGTGGAGAGCAAGGTATGCGTAGAATTTTAGTTGCAGGAACCTTTCAGATACCCACAGGGGACATTCTAGAGGTGTCACAGGCATCAGCATCCAGGATTATACATGAGTTCATTAATGCTATGCTACAGCATGCCAGTAACTATATATATTTTCCCTGTACCTCCAAGGACAGAGCCTGAATTATGCAGCAGTTTTATTCCATGGCACACTTCCCTAAAGTCTTGGGTGTGACAGACTGTACCTACATTGAGATCAAATTGCCACCTGGGGAATAGGGAAAGGTCTACATCAACAGAAACAGTTTCCAGTCCATCTATAATGCTAGGGGAATGTGTGTGCTGGCAACCATGGCAGTTACCACAACTCCTATACCTGGTGGAGGTAGTCACATATGTCAGAGTGTTCCACATCTAGTACCCTAACCATGTCTTTGAAGTCCCTAGTGGAAAGTGCCAGTGCCTCAATAATGGCCCTATACATATGCTGAGTGGCACATAATAACACACCAGCATCAGGTGGAAGGCATGCAACAAGGCTTCTCTAAGCACCCCTACCAACCCTCCTGTGTGGCATCTCATCCATACTTTGGCTATGGCCAAAGTCACTGTTGTGGAGGTTCCTCCGGGACACATGAGATGCCTAATGTGACTGTTAATCCCGTGTGCAATCCCTTGCATTGGATGAAAAATGCAATACAGTTGCCTCCAATACCAATCCAATTTTTGCTTAAAAAAAAGTGAAAAGTGTAATTCAGTCCACCTTCTTCCACGCAAACACGTTCAGCAGTGATGCACAACTGTCAGCACTCTGGACAGTACTGAGTGGATAAAATACACCTGCTGCTTACCTTTCCTTGTGGTACTAGATATAAGTGCAGTGAGTTCATGGTCAGAACACAAGTGAGCAAATACTACATTTCAATAGCTAGGCAGAAAGGTATCATTACTGTTTGGAGACACATACTTTTGTAGGTATCATGCAAAAAATAATCCCTGACAGGGTGTGTGTTAGTGTGTAATTACTGCCCACCTGGGGGTGTTATGAGGGCCAACGCCTCATCACCCCTGGAAGGGTGTTAATTACATACTAACACACACCCTGAAGGGCATTATTGGACTTAGAGAATGGACTCTCTGTAAAATTGTTGTGTTTTACGTATTTATTTTTATGTATGATATATTTTATATATTTTTGATATAAAATAGTTCCTCTGCCTAATATATCAAACTTACTGTAGTATATGTTAATGGTGGTGGAGGAAGAATTTTACATCCAAAATTAAAAATATGCAGGCATTTCCTTTATTTTTCGTCCCTCACTCCTAAAACATACTGTTTGTTGCCAGTCATTGGAGACTGAAGTTACTAAGTAATGGCATACATTTGTGTTTCAGATTATTATTTTCTTTGGAAAATTCATACTAACACAAATCCATTTAATTAAGCAAGTTTGTAATTTTATAAGAGCAGTAATTAAAATCTGTTCCTATTATTGAGCCTTTGTTCCCTCTTTATTTTAGGCTTTATCCAGATTTTCACAGCTGAAATGTCCAAAGGTATGCAAACCTCTTTACTGTCGCTCTCACTCAATCTCTCACGCACACCTCTGTTTCAGAAAATGTATGCTAACACAAATCCTAATAATCAAGAAAAACATGTTCCTATTTTGAGCCTTTGTCCCCTCTTTATTTTAAGTTTATCCAGATATTTTGAGCTAAGAGACAAGAAGGGAGCATACCTTTCCACTGTCCAGATTTTTGTAGAATGTCTAGACTTTTGGTTTGTATGTTTGGTCCCATCATCATAAAATGTGTAGTTTTCTGGCAAATCACTGGGGATTGAAACAATTAAATAATGACAGACATTTGAATTTCAGACTTCACATTCTTCAGATAATACATGCTAATGGAAACCTTGTTGTTCTACCAACCTAAGTTTATAAGAGCAATATTTGAAATCTGTCGTTAGTTTGGGTCATTTGTCCCCTGTTATTTGTGGCTTTGTCCAGATTTCTTGTGCCGAGAGGTTGAGAGATATGGTCAAGAGGTACAAAAACCTCTTAACATATGTTTTTGCTGCCAGGGATCGCTCTCAGTCTTCACTCACACATACATACACACACACACACACACACACACACACACACACACACACACACACACACACACACACACAGACACACACACACACACACACACACACACATATATGCACATACACACACGTACACACACAAACACACAGTCTGTTCTGCTCTGTTGCACACCTTCACTCACACACGCAGACAGAAACAGAAACACACACACAAACACACACACACACACACACACACACACACACTTTTTTCGGTTTCATTTATTTTACATTCACTAAACAGCAAAAGCACTGCTTAGCAAGCATAAAATAATGGCGGTCGTTAGGTTTTTTCAGTCCGAGCTCCAAGGCAGTGAAGCTGAGGACTTATTTTTCAGCATGCATTGTTTGTACATTAATACCCTGCTGCAAAGCGTTTGTTCTCCAATCAGGGTGCTGATGTACACTTTGCCCATTCTCTAAATCTCATTAATGACTGAAATAGAAGTCTCATTTGAGTACGTGTGTAACTGGTTCAGCATGACAATGATGATTATGCAATAAAAAACTGATGTTGCATATCTGTGATGGACACAGTAGTTTACTCACAATTATGTAGACCCCTCCCATAACCCAATTATAACTAAAACAGTATGCATTGCAAAGTATGTATCATGATTCTAAACTCTATTAGTAAAGCCATGCAAGTCTATCCATTTCCAATATGTTGTCAGGTATTAGTACAGCATCACAGCTCAGGATGCGTGAGCCAGGACGTCTTAATATGACACACATACAGGCCTAATTGAAATATAGTATGTCACCCGTTAAGCTGTATCAGATCGCTCAACTTGGAAACATCAAAAATCTGGACAAAGCCCCATGAAAAGTAGGTACAACTGGCCAAAAATCGGTATGCTGATTAACATAAAATTTGCATACATAATTATATAACCCCACCCACTCCAGTGGAATTGTGGGATACCAATATTCAAATGCAAACTGAAGAACAGACAAAATGTTAAACACAAAATATAACCAGGAAAACAGTGTTGTGTTTATATAAACATTTGAACTTGTATCTAAATTTGAACTTGTATAAAACTAAAGTACAGTTTTCTTTTATTAAAATAAAATTAACTGCATTGAATCAGGAGAGATGTCGACAGGTGACATCAAGCAATAGTACAGCAGACCCCATGTAGAAAATCAGAAAATGGTGGTGGGGTTGATGATATTGATGATGATTTAATTCCAGTTAGGCTTGCATTGCACTAGTTAGCTAGATTATGAAAGTTCACTGGCCTTTACCTCTTCAGAAAAAAATGATTGTTTTGGTTTATGTGCATGTTTTGGTTTATGCTCTAGACAACTCGTTTTATTCAAGTATACAAGCTGTCAAATTCTCAACATATGTTAATAAATCCTTTTACTACTCAAGCTGACAAAAGTGTCATAATGTTTTATAATAGATGAACCCCGGCCTTCCTCAGCACAGCACAGGTCATTTCATTCACAGTCAATAGTCCAAGTAAACCCCTTTCTGTAAGCAGGACAATGGTTAATGTGAAAGCGCACACATTTTCTTTTCCCGTTAACCAGCTACCAAAATGTTTCAGGGATGGCTCAGGACTCAGGGGAAATAGATATCTAAGTACCTTGTTATAGAAAACTGCCAGTATCTGCTAGAAGAAACTAACATAATTCACAAGTCATTCACAGAGTCTGCAAAATTTTAATGAAAAATAATCCGACTGGCTTCAACACAATTTCATCCTCAAGAGAGTTCAACTCTGACCACCTTATACAAATGCAACCATGAAAGCAAGCAACATACCACTTATACTGGTAAAGCAGTGAACCTGGACTGGTCTGGAACACTTGAAAAGATTTACATGAGAAAAGCTTTAATACTTTAATACAGACAGCACAGTGGTGTAGCAGTAGTGTTGTCACCTCACAGCAAGAGGTTTTCATTTGATTCTTGGCTGGGGTGGAGTCTGCATGTCCTCCCTGTATTCGTGTGGGTTTCCTACAGGTGCTTTGGTTTCCTCCCTCATTAGAAAGATATGCATCTGGAGTGTTTTTCCCCAGGCCTCTGCTGAAAATTGGCTTTGTTCCAAGTTGGACTTTCCTGGTTAACAAATATTAAATAAATAAATTAATGGTAAAACATTTCCATATATCCAGACAAAATTGTTTCCTTCTAAATGGATTTTTTTTTTGGCGTTTATATTAAGGAATTCTTCAAGTCTTTTAACAATGTTTTATTTCATTTGTATCTTCTTCGTGAAAATGTAGATACCTCCATAACTCTCAACCTCTTATTCATAGGTTCATAGGAAGTTACTAGGCTAATGGCCCTAGGGCCCCTACAACCCTAGCCAAGTTCTACCCTTGTTCCCTTAAGGGTCTAGAGAGATGATCTATGTTATAAGCAGATTTAAATCAATACCGACTGCCCCCATCCAAGGACACAGATGAAAACCCTGGGGTGAATTTGCAGTTTCCCATCCAATCGTCCAAGTTAAAAAGAGTCAACGAGTGGATCTGTTTAACCTGTTTTGGAAGCCTATTCCAAAGGAGAGGTAACTTTTGGGAGCCCTATCTGTGTCTTCAGCAAGTCCTATTGATGTCACATGCTAGGTTAAGGTCCCTAGAGCGAGTGAATCGTGTACCATTTGAGTTACGAATGTGCAGCATTTCCATTATCATTATCATTTCCATCTATCACATTTGGTAATAATTCAACAAAAGAACATAGAATGTAAAACAGTCAAGAGCACTGCAAAGCAGAGATGGCATTGGGGGTGGCAAAACTAAGCATGAGGTGACAGCTGTTGCCTTAGTGTAAACCACTAATTATTTCACCTGTACTTGTAATGTATTATAGGAAGACATAGCATACCACAAGATATTAGAGGGCAGAGTAATCAAATGGGGGCGGGGGTAAGACTAAATGAAAAATGCATACATGAGGAATGCCAGTGAAATTCAAATGATCTCAGGATGCTATTAAATGCTATAGATATGAGTGTTCACATTGAAATTAACAACTGTACAAATTTAAAGCACTAGCTTGCACATAACGTGTCTGTGCATTTTACATTTACCTAAGGCTGACATCATAGCTGAAAAAGTCTTTGAAACAGACCATCTACCTGATTAATAAACTGAAGAAAATAAAAAAATAAACAAACTTTTCAGTTGATGCAACAAACTGCTATATTCCAATAAAGAGTATAATAAGAGTAAATACAGGTCGTCCTTACTATTCTAAAATAGATATTCACAGCAAGCCATTAAATTTTCATTGTTTTCCTTAAGCAGAGAACTGCATTTGCTCAGCACTTAGTGTTGCACAAATGATGAAGGCAAGGCCAACAGTTATTTATGTAATCAAACTTTGGCCCGACATTTCAAACTTACTCTAAACTACAGAGCATGCACATCATACTAGCTGACAGTAATTTCTCCCATTACATAGCTTGCAAGCCTGACACATGAAACATTAACAACAAACTGATGTATTTTGCAGTTAACCCTAATCAGGTCAGTTACTGTATGTCCCTGTTTGTACACAGTTTGACAATGAGCACCAGTGTACACTGCTACTTCACAAATCCAAGTTGAATTCCTGAAATTCAAATCACTCATGTGCTAATACTTTGCCATCATCCCCACAAATTAGCTTCTCAACGATGCACTTTATGAAGGGGTGTCTAGCATGTCTAACTGGTTACTGGGATGTAATCCTCCAATACATGGAAATGCAATCATAAACACAACAGAAGGACAATGATGTGTGCTTGATTGAACACATACTTTCAGATATTCATGTGTGCCCTGCAGCAATGCACTTGCAAATAATATATCAATACCTGGGCCTTTGTCAAACGGACTCCATAATGACATAGCCTAACTGCATTGCTACATTTGATATAGATTTATAGTGACAGTGGACATTGGTCATGTGTGATCATATCCCATTGATATTTTAATGTGGACATACCTTCATCTGTATATGAACACACATAACTCTGTCATTACTGCACTGGTGTTTCCCAAGTGTGTGTGTGTGTGTGTGTGTGTGTGTGTGTGTGTGTGTGTGTGTGTGTGTGTGTGTGTGTGTGTGTGTGTGTGTGTGTGTGTGTGTGTGTGTGTGTGTGTGTGTGTGTGTGTCTCATTTACAAAACATCATGAAAAAAAGTACACGTCTGTCTCACTTCTGCAATATGCATTTGTGACAGCTTATTTGATATAGATTGCTAGGAGGTATTTATAAGTGCTTTTGCAAATTGCACTTACAAAATCATATTACAAATCCTGGCTTTGCACCCAAGTATCATAAGAGTATATGTTACCTGCAACCCTGTGATAATGTTATCCTCTATAAAGTGCCCTCTTGCAGTATTAATATTAGACTTCTGCGGTGGTACTAGTGTTAAGTACTGTGTTCTGTATCTTGTTTAACTAGATCAGTAAGGGTTCTCATCTCACAGCAGTCAACTTGTGTGTATGTGTTTATGTTTGAGTAGGTGTGTGCGTAGTCAGAGGAGGATGAGTCCAGGTCCTACTGCCCTTGCTCAAGTAGCATTCAGGCAATAATTTTACACTGCTACATGGCATAAATTTTGGAGGTGACAGTAAGGTTGGTTAATACTAGAGTGTGATAAGATGTGACATGGGCAAGAATAAATACTAGAAGTAGACATTGTAAGTGAAAGGACAGAATAATGTAGTTATAGTAGAGAAAAGTTGATTTGAAAATTTAATAAGGTGTGATCAGTACAATAAATTAAGATATCACTGTTTAAGTTGAGGTGGGTGGGTGGAATAGTAGTTGGAGCAGAAAAAGTAAAGTAAGGAGGGAAGGATCAAAAGAAAGGTAGTGTGATGTAATATATCTATGTATAAGAGGGAAGAATAAATATGGTGGCTGTAACTTGTATGATTATTTGTAGTTTTGGAGTGGGTTGGTTTGGGAGGTATAAATGTAGTTGTAGTGGGGGTGAGTGGAAATTGGGGGTAGGGTAGGGGACCGAAATAAGCCCAAGCAAGGTGAGGCTGAACAGAGCCGGTTCTAGTCCCATAGGGCCAGTGCATGGCCAAAAACAATCAATAAAAGTGGCACCATACTGCCAATCAAGTGCAGTTGAAAAATGATATTCAGCAGTAAATATCAAATCTAACATTATTAAAACATAAACATTTGAATATATTCAAAGAGTTAAACTCATTCAAGTCTGAGGATATGAACAAATCTAGCTAGAAAACACAGTTAAAAATCAGAGTCAGCAGAGTATATTACTTACAGCCTTAAGACAATGTTGAAACATATTAAAGCAGATAAAGCAAAATCCCACACATTATCTGGCTAGTGCAACTGGCTGAGGGTGGACAGCTGGGGGCTAACTCTCCAAGCAAGTTAACGGAAGATTTGCTGAACAGTTTAAATACAAAACGTAATTTAGAAGGAAGGTGTTACAACATTGTAAAACAAAACAACAATTATGGGGGAGGGGCTCACACTGGGTGCTATTGCCACTATTCAGAAACAATATGCAGGCTGTTAAATTAATAACTGTACCAGCTTGGGACTTATAAGTGAGAGCTTATCTTTAGCTCAAATTACGAATTGTTTGTTTATTACTCATCGGTGAAACTTCAGGGTATGGAAAATGGACAAAGCAAAGCAACACAGAACTGCCTATACTGGCAGAGAGGAAGAGTCATAAAAGCAGTGGCTGGGAAGAGATATTAAGAGAGTCCAGTCTGCCAGCAAGAGTAGGGTGTAGCTTATTAATTAGATAGGGAAGGGGAAGGGAAAAATTAAGGGACAGTGGAGGATATTTTTCATTCTGGTTCTGAAAAACAGCCATAAAGCAGACCAATAACTACTGACCATGCAGGGAAAAGAAACTAAACTTGGTGCCATTTTGAACAGAGCATGATTAGGATAACAGAAGGAACAAGTAATTTCCCCTTACACTGAGTGAAAAGACAAGTCTGTAAGCATTTACCACTCTGGATGTTGTATTTACTCTGCTGCAGTCTTTGGGTAGTGTTGCAAGACAAAAGCGATGCTTGGTAGATGGTAAATCCTTGCAGCTGTTGCAAGACAAAAGCGATGCTTGGTAGATAGTAAATACCATCTACCAAGCGTCGCTTTTGTCTTGCAACAGCTGCCTTTTATTTTTCATTGTTTGTAAGACTCTACCTGTTTTCTTTGGGTAGTGTGTGTGTGTTTGTGTGTGTGTGTGTGTGTGTGTGTGTGTGTGTGTGTGTGTGTGTGTGTGTGTGTGTGTGTGTGTGTGTGTGTGTGTGTTTGTGTGTGTCTGCAGTCCACATCTATCTGGAATATAACAAAATACTATGGTAAACTGTTGAAAAAAGATGTACTAAAGTAAAGGTGGCAAAACAGAATAGCATTGCTGTCAAGAAGACATGGTACTTATGTTATACAATAATATACGGGATTCAGAAATATACTTTCTATGATCTCATGAAGGTCACTGTGGCCAGAAACATTGTGAAGATAAGTGGTGAGCAAGTAAAATGTATGTCCCAAAGGGTGTGAATATGTGCTACATAGAGATGCTTTGAGAATGACTATAATCCAAAGTAAATGGTCTACAGTAATGTTTATATTTGGCTTTATTATTTAAAAGGGTAAAATGCATGTATTCTAAAGTAGAACTAGGGTTAGAAAAAGTAAATAACATACACAAGGACACAGGGAAGGTAAGAGAAGAAATGGGGAGGGGAAATAAGGGTATATTTTTCTTGAGGGACAGGCACCCATATGTTAAGAGGGATAAAGGGGAAAGATGTAAGAAGGCAGGGGATGGAAAGAAGGTAGAAATATGGAAGCAGGGCACATAAACAATCATAAAACACAGACAAAGACCAGTTTGAGAAGTTTGATGAAATGAGGTGGGAGGGTTAATGGAATAATTGATATACAGACAGAGGGAGGACAATTGGCGATAAGGAGAATCAAACAATAAACAGTGGAAGAGAGGTGACGCACAAGGAAGGGAAATATTGCGGGCATCCCACATCTCTTACCACGCTTTTTTGGCTAGACCCTGGATTTCAGTCACCAGCTTAGCTGTCATTGCCACAGGCTTTGTCTGAGATGGTGGGGTTGGCAGAGCAAGGCAGCACTGTGACACTTGAAGCCACACGAGGAAATTCTCCATATGGCCAAGCCACTTGTCCACCAACTCCCCTACCACCTCTTCCTACTCTTTCCTGGTGATCAACTGTGAACCTCTGAAAGTATCACTGGAAGGAACAATAGCATTCCCTTCAGGAAAGTGACTACCAGAAGCCACTTATGACACCAATAGGCAAACCCCATCTTCACTTAAAGGGAAGAGAGGCCTGGAACCAGGTGGAGTGCTGGCCGGAGAAGGCCAGAGCTGATGGTGGAGTGGAGACCTGTGCCAAGGCACTACCACTGCCAAAGCAGATGTTGCATAAAATGTTAAGCTAAATTGGTAGAAATAAAGCAACAATCTTAAAGTGAAATAGTAAAACAGTCACAACAAATAGAGGGAGAGACAAAGAAATGGAATTACAATTAATTCTGTTTCAGATGACCACTGTGAGTACTACCCAATGTACCACACAGGCACTACATATGTCAGTAGGCCACCTCTGATAGTTCAGCCTTGTTGCATAAATGACAAATGCGATTGTAGGACATGCTGGTAGATGTGGTAGTGTCATTTCCCCACTGCATGGATTGTGTGGGCCAGTGTGGAGACTACAGTGATTGGATGGAACTGCTGGGATTAAGACATCTTGGGGCTTTGGGGTACTGGCCCTTTGGAAATGCTGATAGAGACATTTTGAAAGACATGCCACATGATAGACTTCACAGTGGTGATACCTGTGCAACCCACCATACCTGTGAGGGCATTATGCTATACCATATACAGAAAAATAACTGTGTCCAAAAGACAAACAATTAACATGTGCTTTGCAAAGACTAAACCTTTTTTTTCTATGTACAATGTGCACACACCATTGCTGTAGAAAAAATAAATTCAGGGCTATGCCAAGAAAAGAAATGGATTATAGCAGAGTATAATGAAGTGATGAATGGCAATATGGCATTCCCACCACTAAATACAGACCCTCCTAGCCACCCCATCCCCATATTTGTTAACACTTTTACTGTTAAGCACCTCTATAGGGTACATAAATGCCATATATTCCCTCACGTCTCTTCTGGGGTCATTGACCCACCCAGACATGGTCACTGCACTTCACAGTAACTTTTGCAACTTCACAAAGCTGGCAGAGCCTCTTAACACAACACTGGTTAATTGCATGATAAGTTAAATGTGTGATTCAGAAAAATTAATTGGACCATGCTAGACAAGCTGAAATTATGCAGTGCACATGCTCCTACAATGGGCCTCATCTCACTATGCAAGATTAGTGCGGAGCAAACTGCAGAGCATGCATCTCACTGTTGTATCGGGAAATCCATGTACAGCAACATAAAAAGTGCAGAAATGCTATATGCGCTATAAGATGTATAAAACTTAAAAAAATAGTTTTATTAAACTGAAATTTAATAAGGGCAAAACACTGCAAGCACTTGCTTTTGGATAGTGTACAAGTGCTTTTTCTGGCATCAAGAATCAAGTGCAGGGACCATCATTTTAAATAAAAATTTAGTCACAAGACGATTGCACTTAGAATCATAAAATCCCAACTAAATTTTTTTTCTTTTGACTGCTTCTGTTAAGGGTTGCCACAGTGGATCACCAGTCCACAGAACAAATAGCAGTGTAGGTTTTATAGTGTTGAGTTGCCAGCCTGGAGCCCAACCTTCACAGATGGCACTCACTCACATCTAAGGCCAGCGGAGAGTGTCCAGTCCACCTGCAGCATGTCTTTGGAATGTGGGAGGAAACACACACATGACAGACATGCAGACTCCACACAGAAGGCATCACAGCTAAGAAGTGAACCAGAGAACAGCTTGCTCTGAGGCAACAATGCTAACTGTTGCACCACTGTGGCTGCCCACAACCTCAACTAAAATCTTAATATTTATTATCTGCAAACCTTTTTATATCAAAATGAAACATAATAAACATTTTACGCTGTACATAACAACACTATATCATGATTTTGAACATATTACAAATATTTCAGGCATCAAAAACCCAATATAGAAAACATCAGTCTGGACAAGTAACAATTCACATGACAATTCCATTTAAAATCCTGAATGGAACCTGATATAAAATCTTAATATCTATTATTTGCAAATCTTCTTTATCAAAATTGCACATCAAAAAAAATCAGTTGTAGAATTTAAATATTCTACAAATTCATCAGCTTCATCTTCAGTCCCTTGCCATAGGATGAATAAATCATATAAAAAACGATTGTATAACAACATTTTTTCATAAAAGTGTGACCTAAACACAAATTTCCTCTTCCATTCTAGGAGTACAAGGTTGGCACTGTTAAGAAAGGCTTAAAACTGTAAAAAGCATAGGCAGCTATTCATTTTTGACTATTGATGTCATTAATTTATTTTCTGTAATTCCACACACTGAAGGTTTGGAGATGTTTCAGGAGAGTTTGTCCAAGAGTTCACAAATAAAAGCTGATAAAATAGTGTTCCTTATTGATGTCATGGAACTTGTTCTGAAGAACAACATTTTGATGTTTGAGGGTAAAATTTATCACCAGATATCAGGTGTGGCTATGGGGGCCAAGTGTGCCCCCATATTTGTCAGCCTTGTACTCCTAGAATGGGAGAGGAAATTTCTGTTTAGGTCACACTTTTATGTCAAAATTTACTCATCCTATGGCAAGGGACTGAAGATAAAGCTGATGAATTTGTAGAATATTTAAATTCTACAACTGATTTTTTTAGGTTTACTAGTACATGGAAACCTGATGAGATTAATTACTTGGACATTAAATTGTTCAAGAATGAAATAAATCAAGAATTATGCAGCACTATCTTCAGAAAAAAAGTCCTATTCCAATAGCTTGTTGCACTTCAAGAGTTGCCACCCACCACACCAGCTGAAAAGCATAATAAAGGGCCAAATGGTGAGATTATCATGCTTAATAAGCGATGATGTGAATTTTCTTATGAACGGTATGTTTTAATAGGGATGTTCATTGAGCTGGGATATCCTTTGAGAATGTTGATTAAAATTAAGAAAGAAATTTTGGTAAAAAGAAACATATCTTTCATCCCCATATTGAACACCACGGTTGCCCAGACACAAATTAGACCTAAAGACACCAGCACAGATGTGATGGTTTTGTGGTACAATACAGATTCCCATAACATATGTTCTATTGTCAATAGATGTTGGGACACTTGTTTTGGTGAAGTGACCAAGGAACTTCTTGGCAATAAACCCCAAATAGTTTAAAGTAGGGGCAGAAATATCAAGAACATTTTAGAGGGGAATACTAAGACCAACTCAAAACCTGGGTATCATTCCCTTATGATGAAATGTGGTGCATGTAAACTTTGTAAGTTTATCAATGTTGGGCCATATGTCATGGTAGGGAATTATGATTATTCCATTAGATGCCCGGGTAAATGTAACTGCAACATGACCATGTTAGTCTACTTGGCCACCTGTGTGTCCTTTACATCTTTTTATGTTGGAAAAACTGTGCGCAGATGAAAGGATAGAATTAATGAATATTTAAGGGCAATAAAAAATAGGGATCCACACAATGCTTTTTTTTCACAGTAATAATTGTGTGAACTTTAAAAGGGTCATCTTTTTTTGTGATAGACAAGGTTCAACACAATGAGAGGGGTGGTGACATTAAATTAGAAGTAGCAGCAATGGAAAGTAAATGGCAGATGAGATTAAATGCCATTGTTTCACCAGGACGTAATGATAGTATATCGCTGGCTCCAATATTGAAACAAAGGGCTTGTTTAATTTGAATTAATGCTAGTGTTTTTTATGTTCCAAGTCTGGAATTATAAATTTTGATAGGTGACTGCATTTACATTTGTACTTAGGTTTTTGTTGTGTCAAAAATGTATTTTAAACTGTATTTAGTTTTTTTTTTTTTTACTATTTGTATGACAGGTATTGTTTTAAAATCTTGGTTTTTAGAGATATGTCTTTAATTATGTAAACTACTTAGTGTTCTGTATTAATTGTATGAAAGAATGTGATTGGTTGTTTATTTCACCTGTGAGGGTAATTAAGCTGTTTTCTTGGGCTTTTTTTACAACTCTGATGATGCCAGTGGAATCCAAGGTGAAAGTGTTTAGTTGTTGGTCGATTTGCTACTCTGTCATTAAAACAGTTTTCAGTTTCCAGTGAAGTGTTGCAACTGTTTTTCTTCATCTTTTACAAGTTGGCTGCTTGTTAGCACTTGATTGTTGTATCAATATTAAATCTATTTGGCTGTTATTACAGTCATTTCATTTAATGTAATGGTTCTGAAGAAGTCCTGAATATAGTAGGAACAAAAGCGCTTAACCTTATTTTCTGACTTGTATTTAAGTTCAGTCTTAAATCTGCTTGGTTGCTATTAACACCAGGTGGTTTGTTTGATTTTTTGGACTGTGAATGCATCTGTTTTAAGTTTTTGAGTGAACACTAAGTGAGCCTCACACTTTGGGAATTTGTTGTTTGTTTATTTAGTGGATGCACAGACTTACATTCTTTTTTCTTGTTGTTTGTAGTTGTTGGCTGACCCTCTTGTTTCCTCAGTCTGTCTCCTGTAACTGCAAGACTTTGTTATGGTCAACAGCCTTGGTGGCAGCATTTTTGTTCTCTCTAGACTGTACAGCTTTCTGAATCTCTCTGCTATATTGTTTACTCCGTTTACATCCACCATTTCACTAATTTTAATGCTGTTATTAATTTACATATCGATATACCATCTTTGGCTAATTATGCATACTGTGGTATTTCTTTTGCTGTTCAGGGTCATATTCAATGTATCTCTGAACTGATCCTAACCAGCTAGTGGTCACTCATTGGGCAAAATCAGCTACCATGATACAAAAACTGTTTTTATATCCCAGTCAGTGCTATTGTTATGCCAAACAGAAGATATTATGAAATACTAGCTTTTACCGACTAATATCTGATTAATATTAAAAGCACTCGATTCACTGGATGTTTTATTGTGTTTGTGATAAAGCCCTTCATGGCCCATTTTCGCTCAAATATCAGACTAAAGAGCCCAAAACAAACAGCATCTACACAATTCAGTGTAGCCTAACTACACATACTTGGATCATAGATTTCTTTGAGCTTAACAGTAGTTGCAAAAAAACACATATCACAGTTTTTCCTATTACCTGCTCATTTACTAACATTGTTTATGTGCAATAACTGTGTTGAACATGCTATAGATACATAGTGCATAACAATTGCACAAGTATAATATAGACTGTAAGCCAGGTAACAGTACGGTAGACTACAGATTAGCGACTCAGTAGGTATTGTATGATGATGAATACATAGTACAGAATAATGACCCGCATATATGCAACAAAGGTAACTGAGAATTACACTGTGCATAAATTATACCATTAACTTTTTAGAGATGATGAGATTTAACCTGACTGGATCAGAGTGAAGTGCAAAATGTAGCTGACAACTAGCAAACAGCTATAGAGGACTGCCTGCAAATTTTGGTTATAGTCTGTGTATGGGGGGAAATGATAGCTTAGTAAGGGTATGGGTAGTGCATATTATATGTTAAGGATTGTATATTATCCAGCGTGTAAAGTCACTTAACATGAGTAGGTGTTATTTAATTAGAATTCTAAAAGTGGTCAGGTGGATGCAGTTTTTAATATTTGCTGAGATAGAATTCCAGAGTTTGCATATATATATATATATATATATATATATATATATATATATATATATATGACTTCACCGAATCTTCACAACATTGAGCTCCTGGAAAAGTGAAAAGCTAACCCAAGGAAAAGAACCACTTGACCACCAGGACAAAACAACAAACAGCGAAACAAGGAAACCTCCAAAGTGGGGGGCTTCACCTCCCCCACACTACCTGATGTGGAGGGCTCTGCCCACCATACCACCTAACTAAATATACCAATTCCGAGATCACACTACAGTGGGGAAAGGGCAAGGTTCACCATGGTGGCCAAGTGGTTCTTTTCCCAGGGTTAGTTTTTGCTGTTGTGAAGATTCGGCAAAGAATTTATTCATTTATTTGCATTTGTTTACTGGGGTGGTCCAGCTGAGCCAGCAGTGCTCATTTTCCGTGGAGTCCTGGGGTGAAAAGCTCCACATATAAGACATTTCACATACAATGGAGAATTTTCATTAATAAAGACATTTAATATATATTATGGGCAGCTTATACAATTGGTGGAAAAAAACAGTACATAAGTAATTATTTTCAAATCAAAGATATTATACAAGCAATACAGGGTATATACATGAGAACATTCCATATGAGTAGTTTTCAGCTAGCAAAATTTATATAGGACACTTCATGCAGTGGATGCAAAGCAGATATAGGAATTAATCATTGACTAGGTACTTAAACTTTTCACATGTTTAGGAGGTGTAATAGCTGATTGATAGGCTATATGAGTCCTGTTGCAGGAATCAGCAAAATCAGTAGATATTGTTGCAGATATAAGTGGTGGTATGATATTAAGGTAGGTTGCAAGAGTACCTGAATGTCTCACCTGGTTCAATGGTAGGTACAAGCAAGCAAAATCTGAGGGTAATGTTACTCAGTGCTAGAAGTCTAACCCTCAAAATGCATTCACTCGAGGCACTCTTTAAACTGAAGAGCATCGACATCTGTGCAGTGACAGAGACCTGTTTCAAGGCTCCAGAGAGCACCCCTGCTTTACCAGGCTATAATTCATACCACACCTTTTGGCCACCTAACCTGGACCAAAACACTAAAGGTGGAAGTGTGTCCATATTCATTAAGGATATACAAACCTCCAGGCTACTTGCTCAGCATAATGCATCCGAGATTATCTAAGTGCAATTAAATCTGGGCAAGACCGCAATGCAAATTGTAACGTGCTACAGATCCCCCACCATGCCCCAGGATTCACACTCCTCCTTTCTTGATACATTGGAAAATATTAGGGTACAACCCTACACCCTCATTATAGGCAATTTCAACTACCCCACCATTAACTGGGAAAACTACTCATGTACCAACTCTTTTGCTCAATGTTTTCGGGAATTCATAAATTCCAAAACACCTTGGATCAACTAATCCACACCCCCACCAAGGGCAGCAATATCCTAGACCCATTTATTACCAACATGGGTGACCGGTGTTGAACATCAGAGGTCAATTCCTCATTGGTCAGATCCGACCACAAGCTAATCACCCTAGACATCCACATCCCACCCCCCCATCCCCCATTAGCCAACTTCACGCTTCTTAAGACAGAAGTGGCAAACTTCACGACACCCATGCAGATGGACAATAGAGGTACGACTGCTGAATCCTACACAAATGCACTTTCTAAGCACTTACACAAGTGCATGGACCATGTTATCCCTAACAGAACCAAGATGCTATCCTCCAAAAAAAGGAAGCCAATCTGGTGGCCCCCTGCCATCAACAAACTCTACAACAGAAGAAAGAAACTGTTGTAAACAAGAGTAAAATCCCATGATTGGAGGAACTCCCTGGTCAGCTTCAGTAAGAAGCTGAGATCCCTCATAAAATCCTCCAAAGCTAGTTACAAAAACAAAATCGCCACTGATTCTAAAAACAACCACAAAGCATTGTAGCTATGTCAAGAATCTCAATGGCAACACTCAGATTTGCTTTGAGTTACAGCACAATGGCACTAAATATACAGAACCAACTGATATTGCCAACAACCTGGCAGATAAGTTCAGTGTTAACTTTACCCCTCTCTCACCCCCTAAAGGGCCCATCTCTATACCGGAAGAATGTAAAGTTCCTGTAATCACAGCTGCATGGTAAAAAACACACTCTCCAAAGCCAAGAACACAGCATGCATGGGACCTGACAAAACTCAGGCTTTGTGCCCACTGAATGGTGCACAGTAATGGTTATCCCACTCCACAAAGGGGGACCCACCACGGACCCTGGGAACTACTGCCCCATTAGCCTAACGAGCCTGGTCTGCAAGGCCAAGGAATGTATCATCATGGAACTTATAAACAAAGACATTGGTAATCTCCAAACTCTGGACACCACCCAGTTCAGGTTTGTAAAAGGCAGATCATGTCTCCTAACAGCAAATACAACTTAAAAAACAAAAAATAAAATATTAAAATACCACCAAAACCACTGATCCAAAAAGTAAGCGAATTTAATTAAACACTTAGCGCCTCGGCTTACACACCCTTCCAAGAGTAAAAACACTACAAAATACTGTTTGCTTATATACAGCATATTGAACAAAACAATTAATCAATTAAGCATACAATTCAAATCACATACTTCCAATTACATTCTTTGTTGAGTCCCTGAGGCTCCAAAGCACCATACTTTAAAATAAGCAGAGTTTCTTTTTTTAAGAGTTTGTTTTTTAAAGACACACATTCACCTATGCCAACTTGCAATTTTTGCAAGACACAACCCCTAAGAGAATCAGGGTTAGAGTTGTGTGCTGTCAAAAAATGACTCCCAAGGGGACTCTCTAATTTTTTGTTTTTTATGTCCCTAATATGCTCCTGCAACCGGACCCTAAAACTCCTGTAAGTTTTCCCTATGTAAATCTTCTTACATCCACATCAAAACACATACACTAACCCCTCTGTATTACAACTGTATTCATACCTAGCTGTAAACTTGATGCCATTAATATAGGGAAACGAGCTTACTACATATTGACAGATGGAAGAACTACATATTGACAAATGGAAGAACCATCACATGGAGCAGTGCCTTTATTTATGCTTAAGCTCTGACTGACATTAACATCTGGTAAACAAAACTGGTTATGTACCAGAATGTCAGACACGTTCCTAGCTCTTTTATAAGCAATACTCACAAAATCAGGTAGTATAGAGTTCAAAATGTTATCCCTTAGGAGCATAGGCAACATGCTATGTGTTTTTTTAACTATTTCCTCAGTTATAACATTATAAGTTGTCACTAAGAAAACTTTTTTCTGATCTCCATAGTTCACAGCTGCATTGGTGGACTAATTTCCACCAATACAAACATTATGTTTTCCACTAGCACGGACATAATAATAATCTCTCTAAGAGATAACAGAATACCTCAAGTCTATAATTTTTTATTTAGCTTCCCTGACTAGCTGAACATCATAACCTCTTCTAATAAACATTTTTTTCTGCTTCAGCTATCTCTAAATCAAAGCTCATATCAAGGCTACATAGCCTATGAATTTGTAAGAATTCATTATAGGGCAGTACCTTCACCAAATGTTTGGGGTGACAGCTATTCCCATATAAAAATACATTTCTATTTTCAAATTTCCTATGGAGACTAGTAGTAAATCTATCTAGGTTTATATCCAAATAATTCACTTGTGGGCCAAGCTGAATACTATCAAAGCTTAAGCCCATAGTATTAGCTTGTAAGTTATTAACAAACCCAAGGGCCTCTATCTGGCTTCCTTGACATAAAAAAATAAGATCATCAATAAATCTAAAATATAAAATAACCTTAGATCTGAAAAAATCATGTCTGTAAATAAAATCATCTTCAAGTATAGCCATGACTAAATTGGCATACATGGGGGCGAAAGCCACCCCCATGGCAGTGCCCTGCAACTGCTGGAAAATGTCTCCATTGAACATAAATTTTTTTTAAACAAAACATAACTAAATCTATCAAAAAATGAGACATAGGAGAGTCCCCCCAAAAAAGGAGCAAGGCCTGTGTACCTATTTCATGTGTAATATTAGTATATACACTTTTGACATCCAAACAGAGCCAAAACATGTCCATATTCCAAACTTTAACCTTTATTTTGTTCAAAAAGTCCTGGCTGTCACTGATATTGGAGGCTGTACTCATAACATATTTCTTAAGATGCTCATGTAACAGCACACTTATATTCTTCAAAAAATACCGCTGTGCAGATACTATAGGTCGGCCACTAAGGTTAGTTAAACCTTTGTTTGTTTTAGGTAAGCAGTAAGAAACTGCCATAGAGCAGTTTTCCACTCCAAAATTAGAGGGTCCCCTTGGGAGTTATTTTTTTGATAACATACAACTCTAACCCTGATTCTCTTAGGGGATGTGTCTTGGAAAAATTGCAAGCTGGCATAGGTGAATGTGTGTCTTTAAAAAAACAAACTCTTAAAAAAAGAAACTCTGCTGATTTTAAAGTATGGTACTTTGGAGCCTCAGGGACTCAACAAAGAATGTAATTGGAAGTATGTGATTTGAATTGTATGCTTAATTGATTAATTGTTTTGTGCAATATGCTGTATATAAGCAAACAGTATTTTGTAGTATTTTTACTCTTGAAAGGCTGTGTAAGCCGAGGTGCTAAGTGTTTCATTAAATTTGCTTACTTTTTGGATTGGTGGTCTTGGTGGTATTTTAAGATCATGTCTCCTAAACCAGATAGACTTCTTTGAAGCAGTCACCAAAGCCATAGACAAGGGTAAGGTGATTCACACAGCCTATCTAGATCTCGCCAAGGCTTTTGACACCATCCCCCACTCTGGAATTATAGATAAACTCACTAAACTAGGTATAAATCCTTATGTCATAAGATGGGTTGCCAACTGGTTCACTGACAAAACCCACACTGTGAAAGTAGCAGACTCCAAATCCAACTTCAGACCAGTGACAAGTGGAGTACCACAGGGTTCAGTTCTGGGTTCTCTCCTGTTTGGTATCCACTTTTCTGAAGTACAGGCTAACACAGAAGGTCTTTGGCTAATGAAGTTCGCAGATGACTGCAAACTAGGAGCCATAATCGAAACTCCTAACGATGTGGACATCCTACAAAAGGGCCTCACTGAGACAGATGCCTGGTGTCAAAACCATGGCCTCAAGCTCAATGCTAAAAAGTGCATTGTCATCCCCTTTGGTAAAAAGTCTGTACCCATGAGCTACCACATAGGTGGTAGTCTACTTAAGACCAAAAGTGTGATAAGAGACCTTAGGACACAGGTGGACAGTAGTCTCTCCTTTGATAATCACATCGCCACAGTAGTCAGGAAATCCTTCTATGTAGCACACCTCATCACAAAAGGTTTCTCATCTAGGAAAAAAGAGGTCATTGTTCCCCTCTACTCACCACTCATTAGACCCATTATACAGTACAATGCTCTTTTTGGTATGTACCTCACAAGACATCTACAACAGCTGTAAAGCCCACAGAAATACCTCACAAAGAGGATTACTGGCCTCAAATAGATGCCCTATGCAGACCGTCTCAACAAACTCCAGCTTTACTCTGTTGGATATAGCCTACTCAGAGGTGATCTCTGCCTAACATACAAAGCTATGTCAAACTCAGAGTTGTTGGACATGCTCCACTTAAAGAAATCCCAATCCCTCCAAGCTACACACTCTAGGGAGCTAAACCTTGTCACCACAATAAACAGAACATGCTGAAGGGATAGATTCCTGTCCCAGAGACTTCCCATACTCTGGAACAAACTACCTATCTGTATCAAACAAAGCTCCTCATTAGCACTCTTCAAGAAAAATCTTGATGATTGGATGGGAAATAGGAAACTCACCCCTGGGATCACCTCTGTGGCTCTGCTCGACAGGGGCACAGGAAAATAATTTTCTTGGGTGGCGAAAGCCAGGGTACCTTTTTGGCTAGACTTATATAGTTCCTAGGGCCAATAGCCTAGTACTTACCTATGAACCTATGAACATATAAGGGTTAGGAAGAGAAGGAAGTAGACAGGAGGGATTAATGGTAGGACAATGAGGGTTAGTAGAAGAGGGAAGTGGACAGGATGGAGAGGCAGAGTAAGTAAAAAGACAGGTGGATGTGAAAGGAGGATGCCAGAGTAGTAGAGTGGGGGTGAGAATAGCTGTGATGGTTGAAATTAGGTTATATGAGATGTGGTGTTAGCACATGTACACAGCTAAGATGAGGGGAGGTGTTGTTTCAGAGATGTCTTGAAGAAGATTACTGAGTGGGTGGATCTAAGTGGATACAAAAATCACTGAACCCACAGACATTGCCAACATACTGGCAGACAGGTTCAGTGCAAACTTCACCCCCCTCTCCCCCCCTAAAGGAGAGATAACTATCCCAGCCGAGTGTAGCCTCCCGGACATCTCAAATGCGCAGGTGAAAGCTGCTCTCTCTAAAGCTAAAAACACAGCATCAATGGGACCGGATGGTGTCCCCGGCTGTGTGCTACACGAGCTAAATGAGGAATTAAACCCGCACATAAGGCAGCTGTTTAATCTCAGCCTTACCACAGGATACGTGCCCAAGGAGTGGCGTACGGCAACTGTGGTCCCACTCCACAAAGGTGGCGCCTCTACGGACCCTGGTAATTACCGCCCCATAAGCTTAACAAGTCTAGTCTGCAAAGCTATGGAGAGGATCATAATGGAGCTCATAAACAAAGATATAGAGGTCTTGCAGACATTGGACCCGACCCAGTTTGGCTTTGTCAAGGGAAGATCATGCCTTTTGAACTTGGTCGACTTCTTCGAAATAGTCACCAAGACCATTGATGAGGGAAAGGCAGTCCATACAGCCTACCTTGACCTTGCAAAGGCTTTCGACACAATACCCCACTCGGGTATTGTAGAAAAACTTACCAGCTTAAATGTAAACCCATATGTCACAAGATGGGTTGCAAACTGGCTTAAGGACAGAACCCACAGGGTTAGAGTTGCTGGCGCTGTGTCAGACTCCAAGCCGGTCACAAGTGGTGTCCCACAGGGCTCGGTCCTTGGCCCGCTATTGTTTGGCATCTACTTCTCAGAAGTACAGGCCAACATGGGAGGACTTTGGCTGACAAAGTTTGCAGATGACTGCAAACTGGGCGCCATAGTGGAAAGTGCATCGGACACTGATATCCTTCAGAAGGGACTCACGGAAACAGATTGCTGGTGCCAGAGCCATGGCCTGAAGTTAAACGCCAAAAAATGTATAGTCATACCCTTCGGGAAAAACAAGGTAACCCCAAGCTACCATATAGGTGGCAATCCACTAAGCACAGAAGAGGTTATCAGGGACCTGGGGACCCAGGTTGACAGTGGCCTTTCTTTTTAGAAAGACCTTCTACATTGCCCACCTGATCATGAAGGGATTCACATCCAGATCTAGTGAGGTCATTGTTCCCCTGTACTCTTCACTTATCAGACCAATGATCGAGTACAATGCCCCATTCGGGATGTATCTCACCCGACATCTGCAGCAATTGGAGAGACCCCAAAAGTTCCTCACCAAAAGGATAAAGGGACTCCAAAATCTGTCATATGCTGCCAGATTGAAGAAACTCCAGCTCTATTCAGTCGCATACCGTCTGCTCAGAGGTGACATGTGCCTGACATACAAGGCCATGTCCAACCCGGAATTAATGGACATGCTCCACCTCAAAAAATCCAAATCCACCAAAACCACTAGAGCAAGCGACTTAAACCTTAGCACGGATATAAATAGGACGTGCTGGAGGGATAGATTTATCACTCAGAGACTCCCTATGCTGTGGAATAAAATCCCGGTCCATGTGAGGCAGAGCACCTCGCTGACTCTGTTCAAGAGAAATCTAGACCTGTGGATGGGAGATCGTAGGTTTACCCCGGGAATCATCTCTGGGTCACTGCTGCACAGAGGCACAACAAACTAATGGGCACAGTATTTTTTCATATAAGGGGTGGCGTAAGCCACAATAATTTGGGCTAGGCTTATAAATGCCTTAGGGCAGATAGCCTAGTATAAACCTATGAACCTATGAACCTATAAGTGTTGATGGGAAGGAGTTCCAAAGTTTTGTGATGGTAAAAGAATAAAGCATCTCACCAGCCAAAAGTTTGGGTTTTTCTACATTTACGAGCAGTTGGTTGTTGGATCGGAGTGGTCTGTTAGGATGGTATAAAGTAAGTATAAAAGATAGAGCAGAGCACATGGATGGATTATGAATGAGTTTGTGAGCTGTGGTTAGTTGGACAAAGGTGAGATAGTTGGGGAGTTCAAGCCATTTTAGGTTGCGTAATGATAAGTAGTGATGGAATGAGTAGGAGGCATTAGTTACAAACTTAACAATTTTGTTGTAGCATGAGTCTAGTTTGGACTTTAGAGAGGAATGAATGTTGGTGAGGAGGAGGGAACCATATAAAAGAGAGGGTAATAGAAAAGAAGAAGCATGGGAAAGTCAGGCTAATGCACTGAATAGATGTTTGTATTGGTAGAGAGTGCCAAGCTTTTGATGTGTCTTTTTGACATTGGACTGGATATGCAGGTCGAATCTGAGGTTTTCGTCTATGATGACACGTTGGAGTTTTATTCTAGGTACAGTGTCAACGGTGGTACCATTTTGGGATTGAATGGTGAAGTTCTGTTTTTGTAGGGGTGTGGACTTTTTGGGGGCAAAGATTACTAGTTTTGTTTTATTGGGGTTCATGGCAAGATGATTATTGGACATTCAAATAATAGTGGAGGTGAGGGTGTTTTGGGTGAGCTGGTGCAGTTCTGAGGAGTTGTTTGCAGTGCAGATGATAGTGGAGTCATCTGTGTACTAGATGACTGAGCCTTGAGAGAGTGTGGTGTAGAAGTTATTGATAAATATGCCATTTAGTTGATTGTTGCCTGTATGTGAGGTAATTAGTGAATCAGTTTAGAGTTTGAGGTGAGGTACCTATGTTAGAGAGTTTTGTTAGAAGGAGAGAGTGGGATATAGTATTGAAAACTTTAGAAAGATCAAGAAATAGTGAAGATAAGATTTTACCAGTGCCACGGACTTGGTTGACAGAGTCCATGAAAGATATGAGGGCAGTGGTGGTACTATGTGGTTGTGAGTCAGATGGTGAAGAAGTTGAGAATTAATACATTTTTCCAGAATCTTAGAGATGGGTGATAGTATAGCAATGGGGCGGAAGTTGGTGGTGTCTATGTTGGGACCCTGCTTGTGTAGGAGGAGGATATCAGCTTTTTTTCCAGATGATGGGCATATAGGAATCTTGGATAGATCTGTTGAGAAGTATGCTGATAGGGTAAGAGATTGAGTTGGCTGAGATTTTCAGGTATTTGATGGGTATATTGTCATTGGCTTCTGTGCATGGTTTGAGTTTTAGAAGCAATTTTTTAATAGTCAAGGTGGGTATAGTTAAAGTTGGGAATAGAAGACGTACTGGTGTTTCTTGTGGGGAGGTCTGTGGTGGACAAGTTGGTCTTGGAAAGTTAGTGGTTAGATTGGCTATAGTATCTATCAAACCGGATTTGAAGATTGCAGCAATTTCAATGGGTGTTAGGCAAGGATTATTACTAGATCCTGGGTTTAATAAAGAGTTGAGAGAGCTCCAGAATTTCTTTGGGTTTTGCTTGTGTTGATTTTTTTGTAATGTAAGGTAGTATTCTTTTTTGTTTTGTACTACTAGATGCTTAACCTGGTTTCAGAGCTGTTTGTTTTGGGCGAGGTCAGATGGGTTTTTGTTTTTTTGCCAGATTTTTCATGATTTGTCCCTGCATTTCATGAGATCCTTAGTGGATCTTGTTAGCTAACTGGCATGGTTGGTCTTTACTTTTTTTTGTCTAAGGGGAGCAAGATTGTTTAGTATGCTGAGGAAGGCTGAGTTGAAGAACTCAACTGCCTCATCAAGGGGAAGTTATTTTAGTGCATCTCAGTTGATGCTAAGCAATCTTTGGATAACGCCAGATGGATAGAATTGGGATTCATCTCTGGTAACCCTGTACTGATGTTTATTAATTGTTGTGGTACATTCACTTTGTATAAAGGCCAGTAAGTGGTCACATGTACTATTGGAGAGTGTACCAGTGGACGTTATCTTATTTGGTTTGGACACTAAAATCTGGCCTAGGATTGAGCCATTAGTATTAATTTTTTTAGGCCTGGTTATGGTGTTAACTAGCTGGGTGAACTTATTTAGATTGATATTGCAGTTAGAGTAGTGTGGGGCTATGTCTAGCCAGTTGATATTTACGTTTCCCAATATGATAGTCTCATTTTTTATAGTAGTAGATGCCCAGGCAAGGATTTCCTCAATAAATGGGATGTTATTGCTTGGGGGAATGTAAATGACTATCACACAGAGGTTTTTGCAATTATTCATTTTAAGGAAAGAAACTAGAAATCTGACTGCGGAGAACTGTGGGTTGGGTTTTATATATGGGACAATAGTGAAGGACATGGGGTATATCAGAGAGATGCCTCTACCTTTTTTTCTGGGTCTGTCAGCCCTAAGACAGGCAAAATCTGGAGGAAGGAATTCTTTGTCCTTAATATAGGGTTTTAGCCATGTTTCAGTTGCAGCAATAATATTATATTTGTTGTGGGCTATCCATGCATGGAAGTCAGGTATTTTATTTCTGATGCTTTGTAGATTAATTATAGTGAAGTTTATTGATTTATGGGAGTAGCGGGTTGCAGAGGAGAGGAGAGGAGATGGGACTGGGGTTGGGATGTATGTCCCCGTATAGCTTTTGGTTTGTTACAGGACATGGGAGAGTAGTGTATTCTAGTTTCTGTTTTACTTTGATTGGATAATTTAGAGAGAAAATATTATTGTTGTGGTGATGGTGGGAACAATTTTTACTCTAGTACATAGTAATATGCTTATGTTGTAAAGGATGGCTGAAATTTATGAGAAGGAAGTGGTGTGTTCAGACTGTATAGGGAAAGAGTATAATGGGCAGTGGGAGAAAGAGGTAGAAGAATGATGAAGAAGGGTTAGATGTAGTAGGATATTGAAAGAGAGGGATAAGGTAAGTAGAGTAGTGATGGACATTGGAGTATGGGATGTGGGTGACTAAAGGAGTGAGAATTAGTGTGCAATGGTGAGATGTGATGGTGGAAAAGAGGTTGTACTGATGGGGTAATGATGAAGTGAGTTAAGATGGGTATGTGTGGGTTTGGCTGGAGGTGTTGCTAATGGTATAATGTGAGGGAAGTGAAGAGGTGTGGCTAGTGGTGTAATGAGAGGGGAACTGGAGGGGGATACCTGGGTGGTGCATTGGGGTGGAGCTAGAGTAAGTATAAATGTAATTGATGTGTGGGGTGGATGGGAATGGGGGAAGGGTAGGAGAGCAGAGTGAGCCCAAGTGCAGTGAGGGTGAACAGAGTGGGTTGAAATGAAATCAAGAGTTGCTATGTGGAAAGAAAACTATCACTAAGGTAAGAAATCTGGAGGGGAAACGGATGGTTTAAGTATTTAAAGATGGTGCTGCAGCTCAAGGGAGGAATAAGTAAACTATCAAGAGGAATAGGGAGGGAATAGAGAGGATTAACAGGGCTGGGAAGCTTACAATAAGATTATGTTAGGAGACCAAGGGGGGGGGGGGGCTAAGATCCAGGGCTTGGAGAAAGATGTGAGGAAAACAGGCTTGACAGAGCTAGGACATTTACAACAGAATTATGCTATGAGAACAAGAAAAGGGGCTTGGCTATGAACCAGGACTTGGAAAAAGCTGTGAGAAGAGAAAAACAAACAATCAATCATCTAGCTCAGGTCAGTACCTAAAGGCACCTTTTTATCTATGCGAAATAAAAAGCAGATTTAGTATAACATCAGGGAAGTAGAATATAAAATAAATGCAATGCTTTGGGAAACTGCATATATTTGTTACAATAAATGGGAGAATAAAATATAAGAATATAAAATAAATGTAATATATAAGATAAATAAAATGTAAGAATATAAAATAAATGCAAAGCTTTGGAAAAATGTATATATTTGTTACAATAAATGGGAGGAAAAGGGGGGTCCAGTACTGCGCACAGCAGAAGAATCAGTAGGAGTATCACAGAGAGAATATTATAATAGACCTACACTGCTCACAGTCTGTTGATAAAAGTAGGACTTGCAGTAGTTTTTACTGCTTTGTACGGGGTTCCTCTCTCCATGTTTGATGTTATCTTGATGAAGTGGGATTCAATATAGTGGTTAGTAGATCTTTTGAAGTAGACCCATATATATATATATATATACATATACACACACACACACACACACACACACACACACATATATTTGCTGAGATGGAATTCCAGAATGTGTGTATCTATATATATATATATATATATATATATATATATATATATATATATATATATATATATATATATATATATATATGTATAGAGAGAGAGAGCTACAGAATGATGAGTTGACACATATTTTAACTGTTTATTCACCTCTAGGGATATAGCCATGTGGGAGTAATGAGGTTCTCTTCTGAGATCAGTTTCTGATTAAACATTAGAAGACAAGGCAAGAATTTTATACACAAGTGTATCTAATGTTCAGAGGATTGTTATTTGAATTTGATTTTGTAATGCTTTCCATTTTAAGAATTTCAAGACTGTACAGTGGTAGTTTTTGCTAAATCTTGTTGTTTTATGGTGGTACATTACTTCAGTTTATTCAGTGCTGTTAAGAAGAGGACTCCATGTGGTGATATTATAGTTTAGAAGAAGGCAGGCACTAGCTATAGTAGTTCTTATTTCCAGTTGTAGAACTTTTTCAGCATGGTAGACTGACCCCAGCATTTGTCTGGTTTTGACTACTGTGTTATGAGTATAGCTACTGAAATGTAGCTCTTGATCTATTATAACACTGTAATATTTATGCATTCGTCTACTTTGAGGTTTTTGCTTTTTTTAGCAGCATGGATAGGGATGGCAGGAGTGCTGTCAGTGTGATATTATGAAAGCACTTACTGGTTCCAACTTTATACAGTGGTGTTACAGCTGCTGTTCTCCACATTGGAGGCATGACATTTTCAGTTATAGTATTGTTAAATAATATAGAGACTGTAAGGAACAGGTATTACTAGGCTAGTTAAATGCATTTAAAAGAGATATTAGTTTACCTCTAGGAGCTTCTGTAATGTTTCATTTTCTTTAGTAATGTGATCAGGTGTTGAAAACATAATGGTTGAAATCTCAACACATGTTTGCTTAGTAGTGCTGAGTAGAGTTGGATGGAAAAGATTTTGAGGGCCTGAGAATGGCTGCTTCAAAGTAGTTTGGGCTTGTGTGCTTGAACTGATAATCAACCTTGGGTCACCTGGGAGATAGTAATGTCCGAAATTGTTTGACTATCGATTGAGTAAATGGTAACAAAAGATTTGTTACTAAAGCTACGGATCTAGGACTGTTGAATGAAAGTTCAACAGTCTGAATCCAAAATCACCGAATGCACTTTAACGAAAGCGCTTTTACCGAAAAAGCACTTTCGTTAAAGTGCATCAAAAAAGTGTTTATGCAGAGGGGTTTATGCCCTACTTTAATATTCTCACTCCGAGATCACACTACAGTGGGGAAAAGGAAAAAAAAATGTCCTTATCCGCACCGTAGTACGATTTCCACAACAGTCATTCCCCCATGACTCCCTCTGGCTGCAGGCATACATACGCAAAAGTGCTTTTTTGGTTAAAAGCACTTTCACATAAATATGCCCAGCCATTAAGACTTCGGTGAAAAGCACCATCGTGCATCAGTCCTAGACCCAAATCTACACCCATTAACTTGAATGTTATCTGTTACATTGATATTATTAGATTTTTCACCAACTTTTTCAAAAATGTATTCTTCTTTTCTCATACCCACATCTTGGACATCAATTTGAACTCCCTGAAACTTTAGGGCCAATATAGACATATAAAAACTTTGTTGCATCTTTAGTAATACTTCTTCCTTAATAGAATTAACTAGCTGTAACAGATAGCCTCTATTAAGGAACATGTTCCTTAATAATTGACATTCCTACTTAAAATCTTCAAATAGTGTAACCATCTTTACAGCTCTTACCATCTGCCCTTAACCACTGCCTATTTCTGATGCAAAGGATGGCAGCTGGTAAAATGAAGAAACATATTAGAATATGTGGGCTTCCTATATATAGTCAGGAAATTAACTTATAAAGAAATTTCTCTTTAGTCAATATAACATCTAAGTATGATATAGTATCCATAGTATAAGTAAATTTTAAAAAGGTGAAAGCTTGATTTATATAATCTATAAATGGTGGTATATTCTCTTTTTTATCTCTACACATAATAAAAATATTGTCCATATATTGCATATACATACACCATGAAGATTTAAATTTACTATTAAATACACATTTGTTCTCCCATTCAGCCATAACAATGTTGGCATATAGGGGACCACAGGCAGCACCATTATCAGCTCATTTTTCTTGAAGAAAATACTGCTCTTCAAAATAAATATAATTATTGTATAGACTATTTCCATGTGTTGTAAGTACAAATTAACTTTTTGCTGTGTTAGTTCCATGGTATATAACATAAAGTCTGAAAACCAATCAAATCCAACCTCATGTGGAATAGTTGTGGACAAATCCTGTACATCAATTGTTTAAAAAGTTATGTCCTTTATATTATCTATTTTATTACATTTAGTCAAAAAATCCCACAAATCCCTGTCAAGGTGGTCCACCTTTTCAAGACCTTCTTTTAATTAATCATCTAAATATCTTGCTGGAAAGCTAGTTTTGAAAGTCCTTGCATTACATAAAGGTCTTAGTGGTGGGTCATTTAAGCTCTTATGTAACTTAGACAGCCGAAATATCATGGGAATAAATGGCTTTTCAGTTTTCATAAATTTGTAATCACCTGGACTAATTTGCCCTTGTATAAGCATATCAAAGAGAATTACATCAATTATTTTGTATGATACATGTATATCATTAATTTATGACTCAAAACATTCTTTGGACATAATCAGTTTGATTCATAACAACTAAACCACTCCCTTATCTGATTGCATGAATCTTAAGTTGTTACAAAATGAATTTCATTAATGATCTCTTTTTGTGCAAAATTAATATGCCATCTGTCTGGTGGTTGATTTTCCAATACATATCTTATATCTCTTTCACACATTTGTTCAAAAGTTTGCAATGTTGGATGTAATGGTGGATTGTATATATCTGATGTTCACAACTGTTTACTGCTATCATAAATACAGTTGCCCCCATTTAATTAATTCAGCTTCAATTTCCTTACATATAGTTTTAGTTCACTTAATATTTTCGTAATATCAGCCTGCTTTGCTGGAACAAAAGAAAAACCTTTGCTGAAGAAGTCAACATGTTCTAGTTTAATATCAAAGGAACTAAACTTATATATTTTATAGTCATTGGCAGAATTTGAAATAATACTAATGAGTTTATAAATAACACAATTCATTATAAAAAAGTCACTAAAAAAGTCACCTCACTATTCCCTCCCGAAAGTTTTTGTTCCACCTCCCTTTGTGGGGGTGAAGATACCTGTGAAGTTTCTGTCATAGACCCTGTTGGTAGTTGTACATTGTTGGTCCTCTTGTTCTGTAATTGATCTGATTGCCAAAGTAGGGAGTATTCCAAAGGGTCTGGATCATATGAGTGTTGGTCTTTCATCATGTGTATTAGTAATATGACCCAGTTCTTCTACTCTGTCATTATCAAACTGTGAAATCTTAAAGATTTGGGAGGCTGAGGGTACACTTTTATCAGATTCTCTGTCTACCTCTTTGAAGACATTGGGATGTTGTACTTTATATTTAGAGTATAACAAATCCAGTGTAATGAACCTATCCAACTTTTTAATTTCAGTATCCAAAATGTCCACTTGCTTGACATTATGCTTGATGAGTTCACATCCATGCTGATCAAACATATGTAGCAATTCGTGGTGTAAAATAAAATGTTGTTGTAACCCAGTCATATATTTCCATGAACAAAGACCTTTTGGTACACATTGTACCTTAACCGACTCTTTGAAATATAAATTTTCCAACAGTAATTTCTGATATTTGAAGAACCTTCTTTGAAACTATTATAGCTGTTGGTTGAGTGAGTTCACAACTGTTTTATCAGGCACATTAAATTCATCTTTTTTATTAAGCCATGTATCCAAGTTTTGCATATCTTGAACTGGTGTTCCATGTATTACCATCCCAGAAAAGTTACCATCCAAATGCATGTATTGCCGTTGGCCAGCTATTATGTCTGCATTTTGAAAGCTGTTAAGTAAGTCATCCATTGTCGAGTGGTTAACATCTAAGGTTCATAATTTCTGCTGTGTTAACTGCTGGATTAAAAGTGTCAGGTTGTTCAAAGATGCATTAAGAAGCTTCAGTTTACTGGGGTGAAATAGCTACTGGTATATGCTATTGAAAGGAGTTAGGGAGCACAACTGGTGGCTTTGCCAAGACACCAATTGATCCTTGAATGGAAATGCATACATTCCTGTTATGCATTAAAGAAGACCCAAATTACATTTTGAGACTGCTTAAATGTTGAAGTAACAGTCATTACATGAAGACAAAACAAAACTGTTATAAAAGTGTGCAATGACTCTTTGTACATTCACATACTAATCTCTGCAGAAGTAACAGGATAAGAGAGCAGTGAAGACTCTTTGAATGTTTTTTATTGATTTATTTATTTCTGGACATTATCTTTAATTGTCGACCTTTTATACTTGGTCCTCAGTTTTGATTCTTATTTATTTTTTTCCCATCAACTTTGGTTGGGAGGTGTCAGTTGAAGGTGTCTCCCAGGGCACCAATTGACCTATTTACAGCTCAACAAAATAAAAGTGCGGGTAGCAGCAATGCACAGGATGTGATTAATTTCAAGATACAGATAGCAGGGCTATATGATGGTAAAAATAGTAATGTGTGCAGCTCATGCTAATGAGTCTTTAATGATATGGAAATGATAAACAGCATGCAAAGGGAACAAATTACACAAATGAAGGAAACCAAAATGGTGGAATTTTTTAGAAACACATAATATGGGCACACCATTCCATTGAGCATACTCACTTTAGATGTAGTGCACAGTGGAAGTAATGCTAGGAACAGCAACCAGTAGTAACACAACAGTGTATGTTGACAACTGCCATCAAAGCTAATGCTCACAGTGTAGCACATCATGGCCTTTTCTGCCAAAAAAGGAGGCACAGGTAGCACCTTGTATGTCACCAGCTGAAAAAAAAGATCACATACATGTCTGTGTTTATACTGCAAGGGACCTAACTTCTCTGTGGAGCCTTAACCTTATTTACATAGACCGGGGGGACACATTAGGGATATCATAGGTGTCAATCTTACAAATTCTAAACAATTTCCTTGAGATAATTCTTCATGTGCAGGGGCATATCTAATTTCCAAGGACAGTAGAGGAGAGGACCAATACCATGTGGTACTTTAATGTCAAAGCCTGCTTCCCTGAGGTCTTGGGAGCCAAACATTGTGCATATGTTGTTATCAAGTCCTCACTTGCTCTACAAGGCCTGTGACGCATCAACAGGAAAGACAAAATCTATCTCACAAGGGATAATTGGCTAGGCTTAAAATGGCTCGCAAGGCAATTAGCTTAGTACTAATCTATAAACCTTATATGTATATAAAATGTGCCTCTCTTATACTTAGGCAATGCACATGATCACACATTTGGTACATATCTGACCAATGCCAGGAGCTCTTGCAAGGGGACTTCCCCCAGCATTATTTGGTGGAAAGTACACACACATTCTAGAAAGACAGGTATATATACACAGGTACCATGCAAGCAGGAATTTCTGACTGTAACAACTCAGGGGTGGTTTATGTTGCCAGTTGTCTATCATGGCCAGCATATTATATTGACAAAACACAAAATGATATAAAAGCTCATTTATATCATCACAATTATTTTATTTATTTATTTTACATTTGTTTACCGTGAATGTCCAAGTGGGCCATTATCCCTTTATTAGAGGTGGCCCAGGGAGAAATGCTCCATATTAGTAAAAGTAAAAATAAAAACAAAAATAATCACATTACAAAAAATGACAGCACATTATTTAAAAGAGAACAACAATGCAATAACAGTATTTAAAAAAGCATTACATAGGTCATATACAAAAGTAAAATTCTGAAACAGAGAAAGACCAGTTGAATAAATTGGTAGCATGAACAGTTCGCAACATTAGAGGAAAGAAAATGACTCATCAATAGTTAGATGTTATGACATTGTTGGTACATGTTGAATGAGGCGTACCTTCAGGGTGTACAAAAAAGCAGATTATTGACCCTGTTTTAGAGAAACTTACATGAGACTTGTTTGAACAGTTGCTTCTTGGGTAATATATAGTCAGGTCTATGAAGGGAAAGATAGGCAGCAGAGGTGAAAACTGAAAAAAGAAATATATAGTTAGGATTAAATGAGTGAATGAAGAGCCTGGTTGATTGACAGAGGTGGTATACGTATGCTCAGCCTGGCATAGTGCAGGAACAGAGCCAGTTGTTTGTTAGGTGTTCCCTAAGTAGGAATTTGAATTTTGATGTGTTTGCAGTGTTTTGTATTGTCTGAGATATGGAGTTCCAGGGCTTTGACTTTTGATTAACAAACAAAGATTTGCCATGACTATTAATGGCCTTAGTTATTTTAAGTAGTAGTTTGTTGGAGGATCTCCGGGGTCTGGAGTTGATGTGGGGCTGCACTAGGTTCTTGAGTTCAGGGCAGTAATCTGGATGGTGAAAAATGGAATGGGTAAAAGTTAGATGGTTAAGGGATAGGAGGTTTAGTAGTTCGATCCATTTTGGTTGTCGTAGTGCTGTGCGGTGGTGTGCCCTGTGGAGAAGGTTGGTAGCAAATCTGACAATTTTATAGTAACAGAACTCCAGCTTGTTTAAATCTGGTTTTCTGAGGTTGGTGAATATTGGTGAGGCATATAGTAGGGTGGAGAGTACATGTTTTCTGGCTGTGGATTGCCTGGTGTAGTTGATTAGGTATGGCTTGATTGTGTAGAGTGAACCTAGCTTAATGTGGACCTTTTTGATAGTTAGAACTAAGCATTTTTTTAATTTTACACTGTTGTCAATTGTGACACCAAGGAGTTTGGTGTGATGGGCAGGCTCTATTTTTATTTTATTTGCAGAGTAGATTGTGAAAGGGGGGGTGATTGAGTGTTTTGCTATTAGTGAAGAGCATGAGTTTACTTTTATTTGGATTGATAGCCAGTTGGCAGGCAGAGAGGCAGTTTTCAATGCCATGAAAAGATTGTTGGGTTATTTGTAGGAGTTTTGATAAGGAGGGAGCTGAACATATGAGTGAGGAGTCACCAGCATATTGAACTATGATAGTATGTTGGGTAGTTGAGCTGAGTTTTTTGGTGAATATGATGGGGAGAAGTGGGCCAAGAATTGAGCCTTGTGGTACATCTACTGAGATGGGCATTAGGGTAGAGGTTTTTTTCCACTTGACTGCCTGTTGGCAGTCAGTTAAGCAGCCTAGAAACCAGGAGAGGGCTGGTTGGGTAAGGTTGAAGGAAGCTGGCTCATTGAGTAGTTTTGCTATAATTATTATCAATGATGCTATACATAAGAAAAAATATGCTGAATGTTTTAGCAAAACACATTTACATACATAAGGATTTTTATAAATGTGTTTTATATATCGGAAAAAGTAACTGTGAACAAAAGAGGGGATGACTGGAGTAATCAACTGCTTTGTTGAGAACTACATTAGAAATTGTTATTTGAATCAGACAAATTTTCTGGTTTACATGAAAGTTGTTTCCACTGATTCGGTTTTGAGAAATAAATACTATAAAATTAATTGAATGCAATTAATGGTTTCTAATGACCAAGGTTTTACAAGGAAGATTGCAATATATGATTTTATTCAGATGAATTATTTGAGTCATTGCAAGTTGAAAGCACTGAATTTATTAAAGGTGGGTTGATCGTGTAATACTTAGACTCATTTTTTGTCTTTAGTTCCTGTTTTTTATATTTCATGGCTTTAAGCTTGTTAGGCTGAGGGGTCTGTAGTCCCCAGAATCAGAAGTGATGCTTCCTTTATTCAGAAGCATACTAACAACCAGTTTTCATACCTCAAGAACACACTCTTTAGGTTATGCCTAAGCTGAACAAGAGGGTGAATGTAATGTTGCTTAAGTAACCAGGTATATTGTTGGGGCCAAAACTGCTGTATGTTCAGCTTTACAAAGTGTGCTTAGGACATGAGCCATAATAATGTTGGAGGCAGAAGTGACTAAGAAATTTAGGGAAAGTGCATTTCTGTTTCTGGTGTGAAGTTGGCAATAAATTTATCTGCAAGGATGTTAACTATACTTGTTAGGGTTTTAGTGGATAATAACATAGTGAATTAATTCAAAACATTGCTGTGTTTTACTTCCTAATTATCTGGTGTAATTAAATAAGGGTTTATGATTATCCTTGTCTTCAGATGCTAATTTTAATTTATGTTCTGCTTTGATCTTCATTATGGTAACTTTCAGAGGTTTGCTGATCCTTTGATGGGGTCTTTAATATGGATTGAATTTATTATAAGCCTTAATTACCTTTTGTATTTCCTATAGTGAGTATTAGTGCTATGTTCTATCAAGGTGGCTTACCTTATACATATACTCTATATATTTTTAGTGCAACCTGTTTGATAGATGGCAGCAAAAGCCTTTGCCATAAGTGACAGCTGATGCTATAATGGGGTTGGAAATATTGCAGCTCAATTTTGACATCTCATGTCCTCGTATATTTCTAATAGGTTTATCTTGTTAAAATTATTGAATTCTAAGGTGTTCATTGTAATTATTTAAATGCTTTAAAGGAGGAGATTACTTAACAGTTTGTGTCTTTCGGCTTTTCCCAGTTAGGGGTCGCCACAGTGGAACTCCAGTCCGCTAATGATTGGTAGCTAATTTTTACGTGCCGAGTTACCAGCCCTGATGCACAACCTTCAATGAAGGTACACCCATTCACGCATGTCTCCATGCAGAAGACGCTCTAGCTGAGAGTCGAACCGGACAGCGTCTTACTGTGAGGCGACTACTTAACTTAATAGTGATCACATTTAATAAGAGATGAGACTGCTACAACACTGCAATAGTAGTACATGTAAGTGCAGTGCTAGCGAGGATGAGTTCAAAACCTAGTGGGCTGCATAAATGCACAAAGGATTTCCTAAATTTAGGAATTTTTAGGCAAGCCTAACCTTTGCAATAGAGATGCTTCAGTTAATTGATAGGTTGTTGAAATCATTAATAAAAAAATATTTTTGTTTATAGGTAGTTCAGTAGCACATTTAGAAATTGTTCGTGGTCCTCTAGAGACATAGAAGGAGATCAATAACAGGCTAGGACTGCATAATTGTATTGCTTAGAATCATTTGAAGTTCAATGGCATTGATATGTGGGTTGTGAGGAGTATGTCTAGAGATAACTGTATCTCTAGGTCTCTGACAAATTAATATTCTCCCACAGTTCTGGATAGGTCTGAAACCTGGTAAACTGGAAGTGCTGTTGTTGCAATAAATCCAACTCTATGTTTCAACAAAGTTATGCATTTGCTCAAGTTGCAGGAAAGCCTCAGAATTTGGCAATGTATTGTTATGAATCTAGTCTTGAGAAGAGCATCCTTAATGTGGAATGGACTGGAATTTGCTGCAACCTATTTATTATTGTATTGGAATTTCCAGGAGGTGAACTTTCCATAAAGTTTCTACATGTTTTTATGTGTGTGTGTGTGTGTGTGTGTGTGTGTGTGTGTGTGTGTGTGTGTGTGTGTGTGTGCACGTGTGTTGTTTTATATATATATATATATATATATATATATATATATATATAAAATATATATATATGTGTGTGTGTGTGTGTGTGAGTGTGTACATCTATATGCATGCATATACACACACACACATGCGCACACACATGCACACACACACACACACACACACACACACACACACACACACACACACACACACACACACACACACACACACACATGCGCACACACACACACACACACACACACAAACACACAGTGCTATGGACTGGGTCAGCGGCTCAGCAGTACTGCAATGCAGCTACTGGGCCAGTGATACAGTTATTTTCCTGAACAGAGGCTAGATAGTATTACAGAGAAAGATCACTGGGCTAAAGGTTCTATTCTTACAGTAGCTTGTATAGATCTATAATTCTGAACTCTCACAAAAATGTTTCATCCTCAAATATGTACTTAGGGTAAAATTCATTAGAAGAAATATTAAACTGAAGTATAATTTGCCTGAGATGTTAGGAGTTCTGCTGCGGCTGTATCCTACAAAACAATCCCCTGCGATTGTTTTTTTGGTAATACTTTGAAAGGAGTCCATTTTTAAGCATCAAACATTATCAAAATACTGCTTCACTGTCCCTTAAGGGATAGGAGGTTTAGTAGTTCGATCCATTTTGGTTGTCGTAGTGCTGTGCGGTGGTGTGCCCTGTGGAGGAGGTTGGTAGCAAATCTGACAATTTTATAGTAACGGAACTCCAGCTTGTTTAAATCTGGTTTTCTGAAGTTGGTGAATATTGGTGAGGCATATAGTAGGGTGGAGAGTACATGTTTTCTGGCTGTGGCTTGCCTGGTGTAGTTGATTAGGTATGGCTTGATTGTGTAGAGTGAACCTAGCTTAATGTGGACCTTTTTGATAGTTAGAACTAAGCATTTTTTTAATTTTACACTGTTGTCAATTGTGACACCAAGGAGTTTAGTGTGATGGGCAGGCTCTATTTTTATTTTATTTGCAGAGTAGATTGTGAAAGGGGGGGTGATTGAGTGTTTTGCTATTAGTGAAGAGCATGAGTTTACTTTTATTTGGATTGATAGCCAGTTGGCAGGCAGAGAGGCAGTTTTCAATGCCATGAAAAGATTGTTGGGTTATTTGTAGGAGTTTTGATAAGGAGGGAGCTGATCATATGAGTGAGGAGTCACCAGCATATTGAACTATGATAGTATGTTGGGTAGTTGAGCTGAGTTTTTTGGTGAATATGATGGGGAGAAGTGGGCCAAGAATTGAGCCTTGTGGTACATCTACTGAGATGGGCATTAGGGTAGATGTTTTTTTCCACTTGACTGCCTGTTGGCAGTCAGTTAAGCAGCCTAGAAACCAGGAGAGGGCTGGTTGGGTAAGGTTGAAGGAAGCTGGCTCATTGAGTAGTTTTGCTATAATTATTATCAATGATGCTATACATAAGAAAAAATATGCTGAATGTTTTAGTAAAACACATTTACATACATAAGGAGTTTTATAAATGTGTTTTATATATCGGAAAAAGTAACTGTAAACAAAAGAGGGGATGACTGGAGTAATCAACTGCTTTGTTGAGAACTACATTAGAAATTGTTATTTGAATCAGACAAATTTTCTGGTTTACATGAAAGTTGTTTCCACTGATTCGGTTTTGAGAAATAAATACTATAAAATTAATTGAATGCAATTAATGGTTTCTAATGACCAAGGTTTTACAAGGAAGATTGCAATATATGATTTTATTCAGATGAATTATTTGAGTCATTGCAAGTTGAAAGCACTGAATTTATTAAAGGTGGCTTGATCGTGTAATACTTAGACTCATTTTTTGTCTTTAGTTCCTGTTTTTTATATTTCATGGCTTTAAGCTTGTTAGGCTGAGGGGTCTGTAGTCCCCAGAATCAGAAGTGACGCTTCCTTTATTCAGAAGCATACTAACAACCAGTTTTCATACCTCAAGAACACACTCTTTAGGTTATGCCTAAGCTGAACAAGAGGGTGAATGTAATGTTGCTTAAGTAACCAGGTATATTGTTGGGGCCATAACTGCTGTATGTTCAGCTTTACAAAGTGTGCTTAGGACATGAGCCATAATAATGTTGGAGGCAGAAGTGACTAAGAAATTTAGGGAAAGTGCATTTCTGTTTCTGGTGTGAAGTTGGCAATAAATTTATCTGCAAGGATGTTAACTATACTTGTTAGGGTTTTAGTGGATAATACCATAGTGAATTAATTCAAAACATTGCTGTGTTTTACTTCCTAATTGTCTGGTGTAATTAAATAAGGGTTTATGATTATCCTTGTCTTCAGATGCTAATTTTAATTTATGTTCTGCTTTGATCTTCATTATGGTAACTTTCAGAGGTTTGCTGATCCTTTGATGGGGTCTTTAATATGGATTGAATTTATTATAAGCCTTAATTACCTTTTGTATTTCCTATAGTGAGTATTAGTGCTATGTTCTATCAAGGTGGCTTACCTTATACATATACTCTATATATTTTTAGTGCAACCGATTTGGTAGATGGCAGCAAAAGCCATTGCCATAAGTGACAGCTGATGCTATAATGGGGTTGGAAATATTGCAGCTCAATTTTGACATCTCATGTCCTCGTATATTTCTAATAGGTTTATCTTGTTAAAATGATTGAATTCTAAGGTGTTCATTGTAATTATTTAAATGCTTTAAAGGAGGAGATTACTTAACAGTTTGTGTCTTTCGGCTTTTCCCGGTTAGGGGTCGCCACAGTGGAACTCCAGTCCGCTAATGATTGGTAGTTGATTTTTACGTGCCGAGTTACCAGCCCTGATGCACAACCTTCAATGAAGGTACGCCCATTCACGCATGTCTCCATGCAGAAGACGCTCTAGCTGAGAGTCGAACCGGACAGCGTCTTACTGTGAGGCGACTACTTAACTTAATAGTGATCACATTTAATAAGAGATGAGACTGCTACAACACTGCAACAGTAGTACATGTAAGTGCAGTGCTAGCGAGGATGAGTTCAAAACCTAGTGGGCTGCATAAATGTACAAAGGATTTCCTAAATTTAGGAATTTTTAGGCAAGCCTAACCTTTGCAATAGAGATGCTTCAGTTAATTGATAGGTTGTTGAAATCATTAATAAAAAAATATTTTTGTTTATAGGTAGTTCAGTAGCACATTTAGAAATTGTTCGTGGTCCTCTAGAGACATAGAAGGAGATCAGTAACAGGCTAGGACTGCATAATTGTATTGCTTAGAATCATTTGAAGTTCAATGGCATTGATATGTGGGTTGTGAGGAGTATGTCTAGAGATAACTATCTCTAGGTCTCTGACAAATTAATATTCTCCCACAGTTCTGGATAGGTCTGAAACCTGGTAAACTGGAAGTGCTGTTGTTGCAATAAATCCAACTCTATGTTTCAACAAAGTTATGCATTTGCTCAAGTTGCAGGAAAGCCTCAGAATTTGGCAATGTATTGTTATGAATCTAGTCTTGAGAAGAGCATCTTTAATGTGGAATGGACTGGAATTTGCTGCAACCTATTTATTATTGTATTGGAATTTCCAGGAGGTGAACTTTCCATAAAGTTTCTACATGTTTTTATGTGTGTGTGTGTGTGTGTGTGTGTGTGTGTGTGTGTGTGTGTGTGTATATATATATATATATATATATATATATATATATATATATATATATATATATATATATATATATATATATATATATATATATATATATATAAAATATATATAGGTGTGTGTGAGTGTGTACATCTATATGCATGCATATACACACACACACACATGCGCACACACATGCACACACACACTCACACACACACACACACACACACACACACACACACAAACACACAGTGCTATGGACTGGGTCAGCGGCTCAGCAGTACTGCAATGCAGCTACTGGGCCAGTGATACAGTTATTTTCCTGAACAGAGGCAAGATAGTATTACAGAGAAAGATCACTGGGCTAAAGGTTCTATTCTTACAGTAGCTTGTATAGATCTATAATTCTGAACTGTCACAAAAATGTTTCATCCTCAAATATGTACTTAGGGTAAAATTCATTAGAAGAAATATTAAACTGAAGTATAATTTGCCTGAGATGTTAGGAGTTCTGCTGCGGCTGTATCCTACAAAACAATCCCCTGTGATTGTTTTTTTGGTAATACTTTGAAAGGAGTCCATTTTTAAGCATCAAACATTATCAAAATACTGCTTCACTGTCTGACTTAATTTTACAGTAACTTTTTATTTTAGAGCAACTGAATAGTGTTCTGTATGGTAATCACTGAGTTAAGTAGTACAATAAGGCCGGAAATAAAAATTGTAATAAGATCATAGTTAGGCTTATCTAGGAAATATACTTATGAACTATTATTTTTTAGGACAGCTACCTTCATCTGTTACACTCTTCCAGGAGGAAAACAACATAAGCCACCCAGACCACTGCACAGGGCCTATAGTTATAGGCTACTTATAGAAAATGGGTAACATCTTGTTCTAAGAATATCATTCGGGCATGCCACAACATGTCAATTGACTGCAATCTTGGGATGGAGTTTTCTTAATTTGCTGGAAGACATTAACAGATGGTCCTTCTGGAGAGGGACTTCTGCTAAAAAAAGAAAAAAAAAATCACGTGAGGGTGGAACTTCTGGCCATGAATGATTTTTAGTTTGTATACACCGTCACTATTCACTTCTCATAAATCATATCATATTAGTCTAATAGTAGTTGGTTGTTGCTGAGTGATAGGCAGTTCCTTCTCTTTCTTAGGTCACCAAGTGCAATGAGTTTGGTAGCAGAAGGGATAATAGTACGCTATGCTCATGTTTTGGCCAGGTGGGTCAAATTACAGAGGGCAGCATTAATACATTGAATCAGTTTAGTCAGAAGGAAGAGAAGCTATGTTGCTTAGATAAACAGCTGACATGGACGCAGCAACTACATGATGTTACAAGGGACAATATTACACAATGCAGTATAATTTTGGAGTTACACTACACAAATTCAGTATGATAACAGCATGAGCACTGAAGAGATAGTATAAAGTAAACACAGCAAGATCAAAGAGGAGAACACAACAATAGCTTAGTACGGAATGCAGCTGCAGAAGCCAAAGAGCAATACATGAATTCCATATAAAAACAATAGGATGAAGACTGAAACAGGTTGTAAACAATAAACATAGTACATTCTGCAAAACAGCAGGCTCAGATTCTACCAGTAGTTACAACTGGGACTGGCTTGGATGCCTCACACCGGGTACCTCAAGCTCAACTTCAATCAACAATATAAATATAGCTTAGCTTGAATACCAGAAAATACATGCTTCGAAAATCAGTAGTCTCTGGTACCACACATGACTGATTCTATGATTCCACTAAACAGGTAATCTAATCAGAAAATGAAATGTGAAAGCCTGAAGCAGGCAGAATACCTAGAATATAAGCATATGTCCTATGTTCACTACAAAAAATATCCCATACAAATGAAACTATGGCCCAATAAACAATATTGGCATATTAGCAGTAAATGTATTTTAAAAGGACACTGACAGAATTGCATTAAATAAAAACACACTTTATGAAGTCTTTGGGACTGGTTGCATAATCAAATTCATTTATAAGTAAGCCGTCCAATAACACTGTGTAGCAAGAAAATGCAGCTTAAAACAACTTAGTTAAATAGAACAAATTGTGGTGTAGGTACACAATTTAAAAGCCACACTTAAAATTAACAACCATAAGATGTGGAAGGAGTAAAGACACACAAACTGATAAACGGTGTGCAGATTCTAAAATGTATTCTCAGACACAACAGATTATAACTATATTTACAAAATCTTATGCAAAACATTTTGGCTCCACAAAAGGGGTGATAAGTTGTTCTAGTGACATCCAGGTAACCCCAGATACTGGAATCAAATTAGAATATATTTGAAAAATAACTGTGCAAACTGGATCCAAACAAAGCACAGGGAGGAGACAGAATTAGTAACAATGACCTGAGAACACTTCAGCAAGAACTTGTGGTACCATTATATCTATTACTCACTAGGTCATATAAATATGGGGAGATTCCTCAAGATTGGAGACAGGAGATTATTAAACCTATCTTTAAGGGAAAGGGGAGTAGGACAAACCCAGAGTAATATAGACCCTTTTTGTCAGAAATGGATAGGTTTGGACTTGAAACCATATATCAGCATGCATATGTTGAAAATAGATCTATTACCACCTGTAACATGATGTTCTATAACAATATAATAACAGCTATGAATGAAAAATTGTGCTGTGATGTATTTTATATAGATTTAACTTCAGCATTTGACAGGTCATACACAAAACACTGATCAATACATTAGTACAACTAGGTATTGATATGCTCTTGATAAGATGGATAGCTGCATGGCTTACAAATAGGATATGGCAAGTATCATACAGCAACTGGTCTGGTGAAATCCTTGGTTACAGTCAGAGTGTCCCACAGGGCTCTGTCCGAGGCCCTTACTTGTTTACATTGTATCTTTCAAACCTTTTTCATCAGAGGTGTTCTACAATCTATATGAAAACAACCTGAAATTGGACAAACTTGATTACATGTATTACAGACAAGGCAATTCTACAAAATAACTTGACTAAATTGACCATTTGGGCACAGGAGAATAATCTGCTGATAAATGCATCAAAAAGTAAGCATATGAGATTTAGGAGACATAAATTGAAAGGTGAATATTTAATACAGCACACCGTGATTGAAACTGTAGACTCATTTAAGGACCTGGGTATATGGTTAGATTCAGCTATGAGTTTTTCTGATCATATCAACCAATTAGTTAATGATAGTTATAGAACTATAGGTTGTATAAAAAGATTTATAAAGTCTGGTAAATCAAAAATAATGAAGTCATTGTTTGTTAGTTACATTAGACCCAAACTTGAGTATGGAATAACAATATGGATACCCTATAAGAAAACAAGCAGGAGTAAACTGGAAAGAGTAGATCAGAAATATAAAAAGGGCATCCATGGATGTGACAATTTAAGTTATTATGAAAGACTAAATTATCTGAACTTGTACAGTGTATCTTACAGATATCTAAGTGGAGATCTTATTCAGGTATATAGGGCATTTAGAGACGACTACCTCTGGGAATGTTTGGGGTTATCAAAAAGTACTAGAGAATCATCAGACAACCTATGTAGAAGATTCTATAGGAATGATAAGTGTAGTAATTGGTTTTCTTACAGAGTAGCTGATGCATGGGACAGACTACCAAATTACCTTAAAGTAAGTACTAGTTTAGATATTTTTAAGAGCAGCCTGGACACTTATTATGGGAACAAGTGTTTTGGTATATTGGCAAGCTAGAAGGGCATTAATGCCCGTTCTTGAAATATTTGTATGCAAGTATGTATGTATGTATGTATGTATGTATGTATGTATGTATGTATGTAACCATTCAGAAAATCAACTATTTAAGCCTGAAGCAAGCAGAACATCAACACATTTCCTACTCTCACTAGAAGATATACAAGAGGTGTCCCAAATGAAAAACCTCTGGCTCAGTAAACAGTATTAACATATTACTGATAAACACACTTTAAAAACACACAAATAGAATTGGATTAAATAAAATATACAATTCCCTGATGTCTTTGGGACTGACAGCAAGGTCAAATCTGGTTAGAAATGGTCAATCCAGTAACAGCAGGCAACAAGGAAATGCATTAAATTAGCCCAGCCCAATAAAACAAATAGAGCTGACTGTGGTTAGAGCAGATGCTAGGTGTTAGAGCAACATTATTGATGTAGAGTGACAGCATAATGAAGTTTTTTGCTTTGTGTGTAAGAACTCTAACAAAGACTCTGGCAGAGACCAAGAGAAGATATTTTCAAACTGAAAAGGAATGACTTACAGGAATGTGGGCATGTGTGCCCTTGTCACATCTGCTGGGTCTACACAGCAGCCATAGCAGCTGAAATTGTGCTTCCCCACAATCCAACGTTGAAAAGCCAAAAATAAATAAATAAATCAATAAATAAATAAATAAAAATTAAAAAAAAGCTTTCTAAAAAGTTGAAGAGCAGGTTCTTAATCTCTACTGCAAATGTAACAAGTTGATTGATAAAACTTTAACTAGGAACTTGTTGCATTAACTATCATATACTCTCCTCACACAAAGTACATTATCACTTCATCTGAGCCAGAAATGCCATATTGGCATTCTTTTATGAGGCTGTAATATCCTTACAGCTTCAGATATCAATCCAGCTTCATATACCAATGGTACTCACCTAACAACTGCATGCCTACTCTCTGAATAGAGGTCCTTTTGTTGTGTTCTAGTAATGCCTCTGCTACAAAGATTCTGGGTAAAGACATTCATAAACTGCTTATGCCAATGATAAACTCATGTGACTTGAATAAGGTGCCTCCATTATGTCATCAGCTGTTGATGGTGACAAAACAATTCAATGTAGCAGCACTGCATGTTCACGAGAAGAAATTGATAGCAACATAAAGTCTATCCAAAAATTCAGTGACAAAAAAATGAGTCAAGTTCTGAAGAAGATATGTAAACACCCTATAAGCCATAATGTCTACCAGACTGGTAAATTATCACAGAATGGATATCCTCAGAAAGCTATTTTAACACATACCTGCAAACTATAATTGGTTATATCTGTAATGGTTGGCAAAGTTAAAGGACTCAATAAAGTCGATTTTGCATGTTGGCATAGTGGCACGGCTCGGACACTGAGTTCGGAGCCTGTGCGATCCAGTAAACAAGGCTGGGGGTATGCATGAGCCTCCCATCACTATTCTGGCATGGACATGATGGAATAACACAAATCATCTCATTTGCTGGGGAAAACCATGCAAATGAGGTGAATTTGTGATCCAGGAAGCAGACAAGCATTCGTGTTGGAACCATGTCCACAGTAGAAATGTATGCAGTTAGTAACCGTGTACATTTTTTTGCAAAAATAAAAATGGGGGCATGACAGCTTAAAGCATTTATCATGTTCATTAGGCATGCCAATGGCCAAAACTGTGGCCGTTGGCATTCCAAAGTGTTGCAAAATCAAAAGCTTGCACACACACACACAAACACACACACATATATATATATATATATATATATATATATATATATATATATATATATATATGGGGTTGTTTAAGCAGAGTACAATGGCGCTCAAACACGATCATGCAGAAATAAAAAAAAATGACTAAAAAGGCAATTAAATGTGAAACAGTAATTTTGCCATTATAATGGGCAGCATGCAGACTCATAACAATGACAGGTAACAGTGGTTGCTACAGGTATAGGCTCCGGTGTAGTGGTGTAACTAGGGTATAAGCCAGTAGAGGTATGTAAATGAGCTAAATGTACTGAATAGCAAAATGGGAGACCGTGTCAGCATGTACCTAACTGTGTAGGAGATATAATGCAGTGGTGTAAGCAGGAGAAGCAGCTGACATGAAAAGGGGGTGTGTCATGCTTGGTGTAAGCATATCGGAGCTCCGCTGCTTCTATTTGTGCTCAGCTAAGCACAGCTAAGCAAGGGGGTGTGTCTCAGGCTGCATAGCTGTATTTAGCTGATTTCAGAAATGCTGAGCTTGCTCATGTCCAGGGAAGGGACCTTCCTGCTCAGTAATGTTTACACTAGCTGAAACTGTTTGCACGGCACGGCGCTTAAACACAGTGAAAATAGAAAAAAAAGGAAATAGCAGAATAAAGGAAATTAACTACAAATCACTAATATGGACTCTGCCACTCACAGTGGCCCATTCAAACACCTTAATAATATAGCTGGCAGGTGGAATGTATCATTGTCAGCGAATCACACAGGCAGCATCTGCAGCACACCAGTATAAAGTATGCAAACACCTTTCAGTTTGTTTTTTTCCCACAAACTCTGCACCATTGGTGTACACACTTGGGAATTTTAACTGACAAAATGGTAGGGGCTGCTGCTGCTTTGCTACATCTCTTTGTGCTACAAACTGTGGGCGGTGATGAGGATAATGCTGACAACCGGTCCAGACCAAGGAGGAGAAGAGTATTCAGACCCAGGGTAACCTTTCAGGGGCTACATGAGCTGGAGATACTAGAGTGCTACAGGGTAGACATAGACATACTTCAGCAACTCACCAAGCTCTGCCAGCCTCACCTCAGACCCAGAGCCAACAGAGGGGAACCCATCCCAGATGAAACAAAGGCATGTCTAGCCTTAAGAATACTAGCTAAAGGTACTTTCCAAAAACCTACTGGGGACATCATGGGGGTCTCACAGGCATCTGCATCCAAGGTACTCCACCAGTTCCTAGATGCCATGCTACCACATGCTGGTGACCACATTTATTTCCCCAGCACCCCTGAGGAGAGGACCAGCAATATGTGTCTCTTTCTCCATGTAGCAGACTACCCAGTGGTACTGGGTGCCATAGACTGCACTCACGTCCACATCAAATCATCACCCAGTGATGGTAGAGTGTACGTCAACTGCAAGAGCTATCACTCCATCAACTGCCAGGTTGTGTGCAAGCCCAGGGCATTATCATGAATGTGTGTGCAGGCAGCCGTGGCAGCTATCATGACTCCCACATCTGGCATGCCTCACAGCGGTAGCAGGCATTTGCCAGGGGGACATCCCTTATGGCCATCTCGTGGGAGATGCTGGCTATGCACTGGATCCATGGATGATGACACCCATCAGAAATGCAGCCACTGAAGAACACCATAATGAGGTACACACACAAACTAGGAACATTATAGAGCATGTGTTTGGGATGCTCAAGTCACAGTTCCACTGCCTTGACATATCTGGTGGACTCTTGCAGTACTCTCCAGCCACATGTGCACACATGTTCATAGTATGTGCCATGCTACACAATGTGATCCTGCGGAAGCAGCTGCGGCAGGAGCATTACAGGGAAGGGGCACACAGCCCCCCACAATTGCCAAGGTCTCCACAGGCACAGGGGGACTCGGAAAAGGAACCCCATGAATCTGCCTCTGTAGGCAGATGTAGGCTTGTCTAGTATGCCCTCACCTTGGCAAAGAGGCAATGCATAGTACATACACTGACACCCTAGGGATCCAGGGACTGACACCTCTCTCTCTGACTTGCATATACAGTAAAATGGATGCCACACACATCACACTACCTGTACCTTACCATATATAGGCTGTGTACTGTGTGCATCTAACAGAGTCACCCCTCAAGCACCATCCTCACAACTGCTGCAGGCACAAGGTAAGTCACTCTTCTTAACAATAGATGAATGGAGTAGTACGTTTTGGTAGCATATCTAAGGTATCGCTGCATGTATGCAAGGGAATGGGGTGGCCTACCGGGATAGCAGCAGACAACTGACAGATATGTGGGACAACATGAAATGTCCATCCAATACTGGCTTTCACAGAGTATGCAGGTAGCAGTCCCCTAGGTGACAAAACTTACTGCAGTGTATGTGGGGAACTAATAAACTGGGGGGCTCATAGATTACATGCATGGATGTTAATGTTCAGGTCCCACACTCACCTCCTCAGCCTCTCCCAGCAAGTCAGCTGTAGAAAACCGTAAAGAAATGTCTGGCAAAGGCCCACAAATAGGGACAATGATTAAATATTCCTCTTACAGATTTACACAGTGATATTGCAGCAGGTCTTGCAGTTGCATGAAGTCTCTGAAGGGCAGGAAGTCTTAAACTCAAATGTCTGCCATTACATTCTAACCTTCAGTCTTTAGTGATATGCCAGTATTCTCCAGGACAGGCACAACACTATGCTAAATGAAACCAAAAGGTAAAACCAACATCTGCACACTCTGTGCAAATGTGTACAGTTGACAGGTATGCACCCTAGCACTCCAGTGCTCCCATAGAAATGCAGTAACATGTATGTTTGTAGGGTAATAGCAGCAGAGCACACATTTCTAGGGCTGTCCCAATCAACTTGATAACTTGTCACATGTCCACAATATGCAGCAGTCAATGAGCTATGTATATGCATGGTTAATACTGTCAGGAAGTGAGCAGCACTTACTCTTGGCCATTGAGGCTTAGTGGCCTAGGTACAGTACTGTGGTTGACAGGGTTCATATTCCAAGACTTTCTGTGCCAACTATTTTACATGCAGTTACACCTATGGTAGGAGTTGTACACATTGTCTAGAAGTCAATATCTGTCACTGCAGGAAAGCTGGACAAGTCAGGAACAGGAGGACACACATATGGACAGTACATAGCTCGGAGTAACTTACACAGTTCCTAGTATAACAGCAGGTACCTGAAAGTCACTGTACTGCCATGTGTTAAATGGTTGCCACCTTACTGTGTCAGCACTGACAACAAGTCACTGGCCACCATCCATACCCCTGGAATGACAGGCTGTCACAAAATGACCACATGTATGCCTCATATATCTCTTCTGCTTTTCCTAACATTGCATTTTCCTGCCAAACTATGTGCCAAACAAGAAAGGTTCATGTCAAAACATCACTGGCAGACAGTGGAGAAGCAGACATCTTACCCATAAGAAAAAGCAAGCTTATACCAAACCAGTCTCCCAGCTGTTTATGATTGGCAGTGCATTATTAACACCCTGTCCCCATGTGTGGGCCTGTGTCTGACTGTCATATATGGGCCTATCCAGATGTCTGTCTGTGACAGGTTGACAGATATGGTCAACATGTAGCCTCATAATAACATAGCTGCACATAACGTCTGAGCTATTATCATTATGGACCATCATGGATTATCATGGACCTCATAAACAGGGACATTGGCAAACTCCAAATACTTGACCCAGCACAGTCTGCCTTTTTCAAGGGGAGGTATGTCAGTGAACTCTGGATGACTTCCCTGAGACAGCCAACAAAGGAATGGATGATGGAAAGGTGGTGCACTCTGGCCACCTTGACTCAGTCAAAGCCTTACATACTATTCACCACTTGGCCATAGTACATGAACTCTGTCAACTAGGCAGAAATCCATATGTTACCAGATGGGAAGCAAACTGGTTTATTGATAGAACCCACATAATCATAATAGGAGTAGCCAAATCAAGCAGTATGCCCATAATGAGTGGCATACCCAGGGATCGGTCTGGAGGCCTCTGGAATATGGAATATACTTCCCTGAGGTGCAGGTCAAAAACACTGGTCTATGGCTGACCATGTTGGCAGATGACTGCAAGCTAGGAGCAGTCATCAATACCCAAAGTGATGTGGACATCCTACAACAGAGTCTCACCAAAACAAATGACTGCTGCCAAAAACATGGCCTCAAGCTGAATGGCTGGAGATACATCATCATCATCATCCCCTTCAGGGAGACTGACGTCTCCACATATTATCACATTAACAACAATGTCCTACATACACAGTCAGTAGTAAGGTATTTAGCCACCCAGGTTGATAGCAACCTGAAGTCTGAGCACTATGTTGCTTCCATTGCACAGAAAGCTTCATAGATGGGCCAACACAAAAGTACGGGTATCTCATCCAGGGACAAAGAGGTCATAAGATCCATGTATTCTAACCTTATAAGGCCAATTATTTTGTACAATGCCCTCTTCGGCATGTACATCACAAAGCACATGCAGCAGCTGGAGAGACCACAGAGGTTCCTCACCAGGAGAATCCAGGACCCCAAACACCTACCCTACAAAAATAGGCTAACAGCACTGTTCCGCTACTCAGTTCCATACAGACTTCTTAGAGGTGACCTCTGTCTGGCATACAAAGCAATCCAGACCCTGCTTGATGGGACTGTTGCACATCTGGAAGTCAAGACCCACTCGATCAACCTGTTAGCGCAGCATCAACCTGGTTTGTGATATCAATAGGGCTTGGTGTGACAGATACATGTCCTACAGACTCCTTCATCTGTGGAATACACTCCCTGTCCACATCAAGCTGAGCACCTCAATACCCCTTGTGAAGTACTCCCTGTATAAGTGCATGGGAAACATAAAATACAGTCCTGTGATTCCACCTGTATTCTTGCCGTACAGGGGCTCTGGGTGCTGACATGTCTCAACATGGGCTACACTCTCATCTGCAAGGGTTGTAAGGGTTTCAGGGCCAATAACCTAATAACCTCATATCAACCTATCAACCTATAAACAAATGTCTGTCACTGGTTCACCACTATACTGCTCTACCACTGACATAACTGGAAATCACAGTGCTATGTAGAATATACCACATATATAATGGACATCTCTACTCAGTGGAATGCACTCTGTACCCACACCCATACCTCTCAACCTCTTAGAGCAAGAAATCTGGACAAGGTCATAAATAAAAGTGGGACAAAGGCCCAAAAATAGGGACAATATTTAAATATTGCTCTCACAAACTTAGAACGTTGATGGAATAACAGGTTTTGCATTAGCATGAATTTTCTGAAGGTTAAAAAGTCTGAAACTCAAATATTCTGTCAATATTTTCTAACTTCAGTCTTTAATTATTTGCCACTAACATTCCAGGAAACAACAATTTTATGAAAAATGGACCAAAATTATGAGAAAACATCTGGACATTCTGCAAAAAAACTGTACAGTTGAGAGGTATGAGTCAAACCAGGATATGACTTTTCAGTTAAGAAGAATAACACACAAGCAGGTGATCTCCAGCGAGTATATCACTAAGGTGCTGGACTATTTACACAGCTCCGTCAGCCAAACTGGCTGTAGCCACACCTCTCAACTGGCCAGATTTGGCAAGAATGTCTATAGTTTGGCTCATAACTTCCATCTGTGCATCATACAGCTTGTATTTCTCAGGTAAATCACTGTGATGATCTGAGGATTTCTTTCAATAAGTAATGACACAATAATTTCAGTGTCAGACATCATATAGGTCAGAAAATGTCTGCTAAAACAAATCCTGTTACACTAGTAACTTTCCACATTAATAAGAGAAATATTTAGAGTATCTCCTTATGTTTGGCCCATTGTCCCCCCATTTTGGCAGGCTTTCTCCAGATTCCTTGCACTAACAGGTTGAGAGGTATGGCTGTAGCACACAAAACCCTAAACTGGAGTACAACTATCTCTTGAATGGAGTCCCACACTTACTATAGAAGGTCATACTGGGCACGCTCCTACACTTACAGCCCATGTCTAAACCCACTTTGGACTATATAACTGTATTGTGCATAGATATCTTTGCATACAGAGAGCTATGTACACCTTAACTGACTCTACCCACACCCATCAGACAGGATTACCCTCAGCTAGCTGTAGCTGGCCCATATGTGATATATCTGCATCTGTTGTGTGTGATACAAAGACATATATATCGGCAACATAGAACAATATTTCATGCATGCACACACATAGACGTGGGGAAGAGAGAGACAGACAGTGATAGAGAGAAAGAGACACAGGGAGACACACACAGAGAGTGAGTCATAGACAGAGATACCCTGAAAGGCATAGACTGGTGTCCTGCTGCAAACAGTTGCATACCAGTTGTAAACAGTCACATGTGCCAGCATGAAGGTGAGCTCCATTGTGTAACAGTACTGAGGTGGGGGTTGTAATATCCCATCACCCACCTGTGTGTGTGTGTGTGTGTGTGTTTGTAGGTTAAAGTATTTTAAGGCCTTTTCCACTCAGTACACTTCCCATTGCCCTACTTTACAAGATCTGCTGGTGTCATTCACCTTAAAAGTACTTTTGGACACTTCTCAGCCCTACAGGCTCTGTGGCATGTGTGATAGATGTGTAACACTATAGTTCAGATAACTAGATAGGTAGAAGTACGAATCTTAGTCCTGGCAAATGTGTGTGTGGATATAAGTGTGTTTGTAAATGTGCATGTTTGTAGGTATTTTGAGGCCTTTTCCACCCAGTACACTTCCCATTGCCATACTTTACAAGGGCTGCTGATGTTATTCACCCTAGAAGTACCTTTGGACAGCACTCAGCCCTATAAGCTCCATGGTGTGTGCAATAACTATGTAACAGTATAGAACAAATAACTAGATAAGCAGGGGTTCTAATCTCAGTTCTGGCAAATGTGCTTGTAAGTGTGTAAGTTAAAGTATTTTGAGGCCTTTCCTACTCAGTACACTACCCATTGCCATACTTTACAAAGGCTGCTGATGTTACTCACCTTAGTAGTACCTTGGGATACTCTTCAACCGTCTAAGCTCTGTGGCATGTGCAATAACTGGATAGCACTATAGTGCAAATAACTAGATAAGTAGGGGTTCTAAACTTGATAGTGGCAACTGTGTGTGTGTGAGAAATATATTGTGTGTGTGTGTGTGTGTGTGTGTGTGTGTGTGTGTGTGTGTGTGTGTGTGTGTGTGTGTTTGGGTGAGAACCATATCCTCTGTACATGTGGGTTATACCATTTTGAGGCATGTTCCATACAGTACACTTCCCATTGCCCTACTTTACAAGGCCCACTGATGTCATTCACCTTAGAATTAGCTGTATGCACTCTTCAACCCTGTAAATGCTGTGGTGCATGCCACAACCATGTAATACTATAGTGCAAATAATTTGATAGGTAGGGGTTCTAATCTCAATGCTGGCAACTCTAGTACTGTGTGTGTTTGTGTGTGAAGCATATCCCCTGTGGCTGTTGTGTGCATTGGTCATACCATTTTAAGGCCTGTTGACTCTCCCCATGGTGTTACTTTAAGAAGGCAGATAATGGCATCTGCCTTACATGCACCATGTTAAACTATACAGGTCATACCAGTCATCTGCACAAATGTATATGGAATACCCAGATGTTTGCAACCTATATGTGGTCTGTGTCCCCTAACAATGGGCATTTATGAGTAATCATTGCAAAATATGTCACAGTTACCGTAGTGACAGACATGTCAGCATCAGGCTTCGTACCTGTCTGAAGCATCATGCTGATACAAAGTCTGTTACAATATCACTTGTCCAGGTATGTAACAGCAATATATGGGACCAGTTGCTATTTTGGGTGTTTTATCCCACCATCCATGAAGGCATTCCCAAGATTACTTGTTGTAAGAGGTGGTAAGTTATGTCTCCAGCATATAATCTCTGTGGTGCATGTAATGTGTACATAGCACTATAGTAAATACAAGAGGATATGTAGGGTTAGTAATCTATTGGCAACTGTGTATGTGTTTCTGTATGTATATCCCCTGTGGCTGTCTTTACTGTATGTATGTGATGGTTGTACCTTTTTTGTGTGCCTTCTCCACCATGTTAACTCCCCCATTGCCAACCTAGTTGCAACCCTTACAGATGTCATCCACTTTACAAGCACAGTTACACAGTTTCTAACAGAAAGGCACTGTGGTGCATGCAATTGTCATATCACTGTGTATTGTACATAAATAGATAGGTGGGTCATCTAATATGAGAAGTGTCAACTCTGTGTGCATGTATGTTTCAATGTATGTCCCCATACAGCAGTGTGTGTGTGTGTGTGTGTGTGTGTGTGTGTGTGTGTGTGTGTGTGTGTGTGTGTGTGTGTGTGTGTGTGTGTGTCTGTATGTATGTATGTAAGTATGTACCTCTCAACCACTCACAGAAAGACATCTGGTTAAAGCCATATGGGAACTGGGGCAAACAGCAAACACTGAGCACACCCTTCACATATTACTGTGACACACATGGGAAATAGATAGCAGAACAGGTCATGCATTTGAATGCACCTTTCAAAGGGTATGTGTTGCTACATGACAATATCCATCATTAATCTGCAATGTCAGTCTGTCATGATTTTCCAAAACCTTGGCCAGAAAACCATGAGTTTATGACAGATGGAAATAAATGATTTGTCAGATATCAGGGCAATCTGCAGACATATGCAGAGGTCAGAGGTATGACCACCATCTGTACCCATACCTCCCAACTCTTAGAACAAGAAATGTTTACAAAGCCATAAATAATGGGGAGACAAAGGCCACACAGGTTCATATGTTGGTACTAGTCTATAGGCCCCAGGGCCTACACAAGCCTAGCCATAACAATTCCCTGGCTATTTCTTCCCACACTATTTTCTTCCCTGGACAATTTTCAAATATTGCTCCTACAAACTTATAAAGGTGGTAGAATTAATAGGTTTTGCATTAATATAGATAGTCTGAAAGGTATGAAGTCTGCAACTCATAATGTCTGCCATTAGTTTTTTACATCAACCTGAAATGATTTGGCAATGATTTGCCAGAAAAACACAGGTTCACGAGAAACTGGACCAAAATATGAGGCAAGAATCTGGACATTCTGTAGAAATCTGTACAGTTGAGATGTATGTCTGTACCACTCTGTAGGCTGCAGTCCATGTTTGGCAAGGTGTAACCTGTGACAACATTTGAAACAGTGAAAAGATGTCCCAAGACTGTAGGACCGGAAACATGTCATACAGTTCTGTACTGATTGCATAGATCAGTTATTGCACATCAGAAGCACCTAAATGTTATGAGAAATACTGTTTGCTAAGGTGATGTTACACAAAGAAGGTGTTAGAGTAGCAAACCAGAGGAAGTCCTGAGTGTTGCACTTGTTGTGGGCATGCTATGTCCTGCCAACTGTCACATTACTATAAGTGGTGTCCCACACTCCACATTTGATAATGTCACACACACATTGTGTGTTGCATATGTGTGTGCAATATGTAGACATGTGAAGGCCCTGTGACTATCTGGTGCCCACAAAATAGGTGAATCTGTTGGGGTTAAAGGCTAGGCTTGTGAGGGACCTAGTAACAGTACTCAAGTAACCTCCTCTGTATGTATGAGCCTGTGGTACTACAGAACACCCAGGTGACATGTATGAAGTCTAGCTGGCTATGTCAAGAGGTATGTATGCAAAGTCACACTGTCTGCCCCCAGTGTCCCTCACACACTGTTGCATGCATGCACACCTGGTAAACGTACATATACAGCTGTACCTTGGCTATTAAAAGGTCATTGTGTTTCCAGTCTACCATACTCATCATTGGTGATGACAGCAGGCCCACAGCCTGCAGACACACAGACAACTGGAACACAAACAGAATACAGTATGTGAGACTACAGTCAGTCAGCAGTACTAACAATAATAATGCATCATGGCTAAAAAGGTACATATGCTTTGATGTGTACCCATAACAATTGCCAGCAGATAGCACCTTACACAGCATTATATTACTACACTAGACTATATTCTCCCTGTGCATCAGCCCCATATTAGCATGTTTCTGCATCAATGGTATGGATAACAGGGATGTGGCACAGATATCATCACATGCACAGGGTTTGGTGTGGGTTTGCCAGAGTCCTAAGCTGGTCCATACGGTTGACATTGTGTGTGTGTGTGTCTGGAGGGGTGGTGTTCAATGGGTCTATATTATGTGGTTGAATGCTTAGGTGAGCGAACACCTAAGCATCGACCAAATAATATCGAACCCCACAACAGCGAACACCACTGGGAAATGGAACTGTTGGCCACCAAAAAAAAGAAAGTTTACAGCCAAACTAATTGGGTGGCTTCACCCCCCACACCACTGACATGGGGGAGCTGTGCCTCCCACATACCCCTAACTAAATATACCAACTCCAAGATCGCTTTACAGTGGAGAAAATGGCAAAACACAATGAACGGCCAAGGGAAATCTTTCCCTGAGTTAATATGACAGTTAGCTGTTTTTTGCCTTCGGTATTATGTGGTCAGTGTTTAGATGTTCACTCACCTAAGCATTCGACCATGTAATATAGACCTGTGTTCAACTGGGCCATGCAATGGAGCTGTGTATGTCTGGTGGTGACCTGCCTGTGATAGAGACGTGTGAGTGTTTGCCCTATACAGGCGTATGTTGGACAGCCGTGGATCATACAGACAGGATGTACAGTTCACCATTTCTGTCCAAGGACATGGGAACTGGTTCTGCCAGAAGTCTCACTGGCAACACCAGGCCCAAGGCTAGAGGCAGTACTACTCCCCAATGGTGACTGCTGTCTGCTTGATCTGTGTCCCTGACGGGACTGGCCAAGACCACGTGCCCATGGCCTGCTCCATTGTGGTGTGGACAGCACCCTCCCTTTGGTAGTGCTAGTGGTACTGCCACTACAGGAGTGTGAATGTGCAAGGCCACATGGACTCTCAGCTGATCTTGCTGCTGACCTACGTCACCCACCACATGCTCAAGCACAGACACTGCACGGTCGAGCAATGACAATGTCTCACCCCACCATCTATCCACAACATCAGCATAACAATGTATGGCATCACCAAGGCTGCGGAGGTCATCACACATGGCAGGAAGTGTTGCATTCATTACCCTGAGCATCTGTCTGGTGTTGCGTTCAGAAAATGCCTCTGCCTCCATGATGGACTGAAGCATGTGTCTGGTGACACCTGCTGTAACACTTGTAACAGGGGCTTGATGGGCAGCAGTCCTCCTTTGAGCACCCCTGTCCATCTGCTTGTGTGGGACCTCACCTGCTCTCTGGCTATGGCTAGTGTCTACACTCACACTTGCCATAGTCACCACATTAGCCTGTTCCATGCCACCACCCTCCAACTGTTCATTATCTGTGGCTGCTGGGGACTGGTTATATGTGGTCATACTGACTTTGTGCTGGGACATTGTGGTGAAAGTGGGATACCAACCAATGGCACAGATTCAGCACCTGACAACCGACCTGTGCCTCACTATGACCATCATCATCAACATCAAAGTCCACAACGACACTGACATCAGGTTGTGAGGGGGAGAGACACCAACCCCCATGTTTACCTGTGAGGGGAAAACAACATATGTAAATTAATGCCTGCACTATAATGTTTGCTGATACACACACATACACACACACACACACACACACACACACACACACACACACACACGCACGCATACAGACACATACAGCTGAGGTGGCACAAAGGCATTATACAGACCACACAATTTCTGAATGATGACATGCACGACAAACAATCAGACCACAACAGATACACTCTGGACAGACCCTCAACAACTTGCAGTTCAGCTATGTCCACTTAATGTTGCTACTAATATACACCTCTGAGATACGTGAGGAGTGGTAGTATGTGATGGACCTTCACCTAACACACACGGCACCCATGTACACAATATTGAAGTACCACTGTATAGCACAGTGGCAACACCTACAGAAATGTTACAGCTCCTGTGAATAGGCCCCTGTGATGACCACTGCGATCACTGCAGTTAACCCCATCACAAGTGAACATGCACATATTGCAATATGGCTAGGAGTAACAGTTGTGTGCATGGAAAATGTATGCCCTTAACATGCCTTGGGCATTGGTGATCCACAACAAGACATTTTCATACACACCGGCTTCAGGCAGCTGTTCCCTAGCCAGATCAGAGGGACCTATTTAGTTGCAGGGGAGAGGTATTGTCAGCACACTCACATGTGGCATTGGTACAGGATAAATGATGCATTTCTGAACATGTACAGTACAAGCTCTGATACTTCACAATTTGCTGCCATTGACTATAGATGTGCATTTGTGTGCATTACAAAACCCCACCCACAAATGCAGTTTGACCTGACATGCATCTAGATATTCCAAGGATTCCAGTATGAATGATATAGTATTGAAGTGATGTCCACTGGGGCCTTACCTGGATGCTGCTCGCCTGTTGTCTGGGTGCCACCCACCTCCATAACATAGGTGTGTACAGTTTCCTGGGGTGTGGTGGCTGCCACAAGGTTGATGAGGAATTCCTCTGTTGGTTTCAATGGGGCCTGCATAGCAGGACCCCCACCTGTGGCTGTACAGTCCCTGGTCACAGCTTCAGCCCTTTAACGGGCATGGTGGATAAAGTCAGTGGCCTTGTGCCTGACCTGTTCATAGGTTTACCTATGCTGACACAGATCGTTAACAGTTGCCACTATTTCTGCCAACAGGGTGGTCCATTCTTGCAGCTGCTGTCTGCTCCTCCCAAACAAGACTGTGTGATGCAGTCTTATGGCATCGAGTATTGCTGCAGTATCAGAGTCAGAAAAGGCTGGTTGGTGCTGCTGAGATATTCCACTTGAAAGACATGAACAGGGAAACACATCACAGGACCTCATACATTGGACACCATTATGTACAGATCCTGCACATCCACATTTGCTACCACTATCCACCGCTACCACCCACATCATACTCCTGCCATCTATCAGCACAGTATGTGTGCGGGTAGTTTCACCATACTGGCATTACAGCATGCATTGCACTCCTGATCCTGATATTTCATGTTCCCCTCAATGAGGACCATTAATGTGCATAATCTTCCATTCATCATTCACATCAGATGGCACATGCAGCAGCTGGGGACATTGCAGAAGTCCTCTACCAGGGAATACCAGCCCATCAAACATCTGCCATACACCTATAGGCTATGATGCCAACCCTCTACCCAGTGTCATACATATCCCTCAAGAGTTACCTCACTCTGGCATGCCAGGCAATCACACACTCCACATTGCTGGGACTGCTGCATGAGTGCAGGTCATGCTCCTCTCTGTTAAAACACACACACACACACACACACACACACACACACACACACACACACACACACACACACACACACACACACACACACACAAAACCTCCACCTGGTGAGTGACCTGGACTGGTTTTGTTGGCAGCTTGGATGTGTGTCATACACAATCACCCTGCAGGGGAATGGGCACCCTGTCCACATCAGGCACAATAGCTACTTACACCTTTGCAGGTATAACATGGGCAACTGGATGGTTAAAGGCACATACACCCTTGGGATACCATCTGTGTCCTTATTGGATGGGGACATCAGCTGCTGCCTTGCATACATGTGGGATAACATGTGGCCTAGGGATATGGCCACTGAGGGCCCACAGCCTACTAACCTGGTATGGTACATGGAATACCATAAGTGGCCTGTCTGCTGTGACAAACTGTGTTGTTATGTGTCCACAAACATCAGTGCCATCGACTGCTGGGTGTCCCCTATGGGCAGCATTACAGTACCATGTATTCAAGCCTACATCCCACAAATGTGTGAGTGCTATTATGGCATTGAGTATTGCTGCAGTATCAGAGTCAGAAAAGGCTGGTTGGTGCTGTCGAGACATTCCACTTGAAAGACATGAACATGGTAACACATCACAGGACCTCATACATTGGGCACCGTTATGTACAGATCCTGCACATCCACATTTGCTAGCACTATCCATCACTACCACCCACATCATACCCCAGCCATACTCCATGCTCCAACAGGTGCATGTGGACATTTCAGGAACATCTGAGCTACACAATAAATGAGATCAGTGCATATGTGTTGTAGGGTGACCTCTTCATAGGTGTCTGACATCTTCAGCACCCAGATGTTTGTGGAATGCGGACATGTGCCTGAAAGATGTAGAAACCCCTGCCAGACAAATGTGTATTTCCGCACACTAGTTGAACAATACCTGATGTTTGTCCACATAGTTTGCGGAATGTGTCTGTGGCATGCCAGACCCATGGGAGCACAGTGATAGTACCTGGGTATCTGGTACTATATCCACTCCCTTAATTTGTATGCTCAGAATGTACATACTACTGCTGACCCAGTGACAGCATACACCCACTACTACTACCTATAAATTACTGTCCTGCTGCAGGGGTCACCAGGTATGCTAGCCATAGGTGTGAGGCAATCAGATGCTGGTGTGGAGTACACACTCACCTAGGCAGAGTATGTCAGGAATGGTCAAGGAGACCTGGACAATCTATGAAATAACCATGTATGACATCGTCAGACTGAGAGGGGCTCAATGACGGTACATGATGTGATAAATCATCTGTATCCAGTATGTACTGTTAGTGTGACACCCCTGCACTGGCCCAATCATCAGGGAGCCTAAATGCTCACCACTACCACCAATATGCCTTCTGTATCCACCAGTGCAGCACTGTCAGGTGTGACCAATCATCAGGGAGCCTAAATACTCACCACTACCACCAGTGAGGGATGTACACAATGGCAGGATGACAAGTACATGCACATTAAATTACAATTACCCTTCAGAGCACACAGAGGTCACAGTCAGTGTGGGGATCAATTCTTCCTCTCTCTTAACATTCACAGTGACACTCCAGACTGACACACCTATGAGGTTAACATCTCAGCAGAGCAGTCAATCCAAAACATCTGTCAGCCTCTCTGTCCAACCAGTACTTCAGGTTCCTGGGCAAGTAGTTGACACACACACACACACACACACACACACACACACACACACACACACACACACACACACACACACACACACACACACACACACACACACACACACACACACACACACACACACACACACACACACTCACACACTTTTCTATTTGAGTTTTGAATCACACACACACACACACACACACACACACACACACACACACACACACACACACACACACACACACACTCCTGTTAAAGTCTGGCACAACTTTGCTACCTATCGGCCCTTCAGCCCAGACTTTAAGGTAGTTCTGACTGCCACAATCCATCTCTTTAACAGCTACTGTAAGGCCCTCAACAAAGGGTGACAAATCCTTCTGTGTGATGAGCCTATTAGTAAAATGGTAAGTGTGACTAAGACCAAGGCTGTTGGAGTGAGCTATACAGTGTCACACATGCAAACACAAGTACTTGAAGAGCTGACTTAGTGCTATATAGACCATACACAATGACAAGGTGTAACAATATGTGATAATAACTAATAAAAGAACAAGAGAATACTCTATCAATGCAGTAACTACACAGTTCAGACTCACAGGGATTCATTTATGACAACATTGCAGGGCAGTCTACAATACATACAGGAAACATATAAAGTACTAGGTGCATAGGTTCATAGGATGATACTAGGCTATTGGCCTGGATGTCCTCATCAGCCTAACCCAGATTTTTGCTCATGTCCCTTGAAAGTCAGCATCTGTTTCCCCATTCAGCTGGCATACAGGTGGGATCCCAGGGGTTACTTTTGTGTTTCCCATGCAGTCATCCAGCTTCTTCTTAAAGAAGGCTAGAGAGGTACTCTGCTAGACATGGGGGAGGGAGTATATTTTACAGACAGTGTATTGTTTGAGACACAAATCTCTCCTGCCAACAAGTTCTATTCATGTCACAGACCAGGTGAGGGCCTTACTTGTGGGTTGGGCAAGTGGGGTTTTTCTTATGGATATGCAGAAACTCCATCAAGGCTGGTTTGGGAATGTCCTTGTATGCCAGACACAATTCACCTATGATCAGTCTGCATGAGACTGAGTAGAGGGACAGGGCTTTCAGCCTATCTGTATAGGATAGGTGTTGCAGACCATGGATTGCCCTGGTCAGGAACCTCTGTGGTCTCTGCAACTGCTGCATGTGGTTGGCAAGGTACATCTCAAATTATCCATTGTACTCAGTAATGGATCTGATAAGGGAGGAGTACAGGGATGCTATTGCCTCCTTGTTCCTGGATGACATACCCTTATTTGTGAAATGGGCCATGTAGCAGCCTTCCGTACAATGGTGCCAACATGGTGAGAAACTGTCAGGTTGTTATCAGCCTTGGTGCACAAGTCACCTCACACCTGATTGCATGCTCAGTACATTGTTATTAGTGTCATAAGTAGTGTGGGTGACATCTACCACAACAGGGATAATGATGCATTCCCTGGCATTCAGTTTGAGGGAATGCTTTTGGCACCAGTCATTAATTTGGGTAAGGGCCTCTTGGAAGATGCTCACATCACTAGGTGGATGTAAGACAGTGGCCAGTTTGCTGTCATCTGTGAACCTGGTCAGCCACAGACCACTGGTTTTGTCTTGCACCTCTGAAAATTATATCCCAAATAGTAGAGGCACCCAGATAGATCCTTGGGGTACACCATTCTTTAAGGGTCTACTACTAGAGGTGGCTTCCACTACTTTGACTGAGTACTATCATTGAGCCAGTTAGCTACTCATCTGGTAACATACAGATTGATGCCTAGCTGTGTAGGCTTATGCATCATGACCGCATGGGGATTATTGTCAGAGGGTTGGGCTAGGTGAAGGTAGGCAGTATGCACTGTCTTCCCCTCATCCTTGTGTTTGTTGACCACTTCAAAGAAGTCAACCAGGTTTAACAGGCCTGATCCACCTTTAACAATACCAAATTGTGTGGGCTCAAGCATTTTGAGGTTGGCGATGTCCCTGTTTATAAGGTCCTTAATAATGCCTTCCATGGTCTTGCAGATCAGGCTAGTTGGGTTGATTTACATATGATTGGCTGGGTCAGTGGATGCTCTACCTTTGTGTAGAAGGATGACAGTGGCAGTCCTCTCTACAGATGGGATAACACATTTGCTCAGGCTTTGGTTGACTACAGTGTGTAATGGAGCTGAGAGCTCATGCCTGAGTTCATGAAGGATGCAGCCAGGAATGTTATCAGGTCCCATGGAGACTTTAGTTTTTTGCCTTTGAGAGGGCATTATGGACCTGCTTCCTGATGATGAGGGGGCCAGGTGCTTTGCATGTCCTCCTTTACTGATGGGGGGGGCATGGGGTGAGGTTTTCACTTAACCTGTCTGCAGCAGGTTGGCTATATCTATGGTGTATATGTATATGGTGCTATTGACCACCAGTACAGAGCAGATTTGGGTGTTGCCTCTGTGACTGCAGATGTATGTGAAGAAAGCCTTGTAATTGGCCTTGGTGGATGTGTCCAATTTGCACTCAAAGTTAGCCTTAGTGTAATTCACCTGTGACCTTATTTGCTTGTTCTGACAAAGGTGAGATTGCTTCCAATTTGACACCTGCTCCTTCTTGGCCCTGTACAGCCAACATTTCCACCTATTATGGAGTTTGTGTATTGCTGCTGTCCACCACAGAGGTCTACTCTACCTTGGGGGAGATGATTTTGTCCAGTCAGGTATTGCTGAGTCCATACAGCTATATAGGTGCTCATATAGAAGTTTGGTGTAGGCTTGGACACAAAGTCATAGCACAGTTAAACACTTTTCCAATTTTAACCTAGTAATTATAATCAAACTAGTAATTATTTCTGTTTCAATGCAATACAACAACCTGTAGCTGTAGACATTTATGTCTGCTTGATGCACTGAAACTAAGATTACACATTTGTAAAACAAGTACAGCTTATTTACCTGACGTTTTGCAACTCATGTTTGTATGTTTGAGACTTCCAGCTACTACTATTAATACATACATGTGTAATACTTGATATACATTTCTATTCTTTGTCAGTATGGCACACTGTGTTTACACTCTTGCAGCTCAGTCATACCTCTCAACCTGTTAGAGCAAGACATCTGGACAAAGACACACATTAATGGGGGGCAAAGGCCCAAAAATAGTGACACTTTATAAATTGGACAGTTGATAGCAAAGTTGGTTTTGCATTCACAGGAATACTCTGAAGGATATGACATCTGACATTCAAATGTGTGCTATTATGTTATGACTTCAGTCTTTAAAGATTTGCCAGACAAAACATAACTGTATGAGAAAATGACTACAAATATGAGGCAAACATGTGGTCAGTCTGCAAAACTCTGGTCAGTTGAAAGGTATGAGCTCAGTATATAGCATACAATTCAACACACACTTCTGTGTCAGTTGTTTACTATGCACATACCCTACATAGGTCTCTTACATTTGTAAGACAAGCATATGTATCATAGTATTATTCACAAGTGACATATGAATATTTACAACATCCCAGGTAGCTGGCCTGGCAGTGTCACAGTCAATATTGTACAACAGACACTCCAGTAGTAGTCATATGTGAGCTGACCTTTGCTGGGGTGACTCAGGGGCCACAGCTGTGATCTATGTCACTGCAGACAGAGCCAGCAGGGATGGCCATAGGTGCTGGAAGTAACATGTCAGTACAGCAAGTCTTGTTGATACCTATTGTTTAACCTCCTATTTCCCATTATTGCATCCCCCCTTCTGCATTCCATTCCATGCTTAATTGTTTGACATACCTATTATAGTGCTGTAATGTTTTCTCAGAGTAATCCAAAAGTGTAGCTTTCTGCATTCACAGTCTGTTTTTGCATAGAAAGGTTCAGACTTGTTTTGCATAGGCAGCAGCTTGCCTTTTGTAGGTAATGCTCATGAGCAGGTGATGGCCTGTGTGCCAGTTGGTGTCTCTCACTTGCTAATTGCATCCAGAACAACTGTGTTGTCTTTCCATTAGCCAATGGCATGGCAATACAGTGCTATAATGAAGTCCTTCATGTGGGCCTTGCCCCTTTTCCTTGTCTGTGAGGAGGACATTATGGAGGTATGGGCACTACAGCATCACGGAGGGTAGGTGGAAATACTGTCCACTGTTTGGATTGATGTCCTATGTCCACAGTTTTGCATGCTGTGTCTACATACGTCTCAATCTCTTAGCACAAGAAATGTGGAGAAAGCACAACAAAATGGGGACAAAGTTCCAGAATTAGGAACAGATTGAAAGTGTTGCTGTTATACAGTTAGAAACTTGCTAGATTAACCAGGTTTGGCTGGACATGCATTTTCTGCGTGATTTGAAGTCTGGCACTGATATGTATATGACATACCTCTCAACTGTCAAGATTTTCGTAGAATGTCCAGAGGTTTGCCTCATATGTTTGATCTGTTCCTCATACAATTGTTTTTTTTTTTGGCAAATCACTAGGATGAACTGAGTATTGAAGTCACTAAATAATGACATCCATTTGTGGTTCAGACTTTGTATCCTTCAGAAAATTTATGTTAAAACAAACCCTGTCACTCCAGCAACTTTTTAAGTTTACAACACCACTATTTAAAATATGTCCCTATTTTTGGGCCTCTGTCCCTCAGGTATGTCAGGCTTTATCCAGATTTATTGCACTGAGGTTGAAAAGTATGGTACATCATTATTTAGTGACTTCACTCCTGATATCATCCCTGTGATTTAGCAGAATCCCAGAAATGTTATGAGGAAGAGGCCATAAATATGGGCCCAAACCCTGGACATTCTGTGGAAATCCATACAGTTGAGAGTTATGTATGTCTGGCCATTGTTAACAGACTTTCAAGACTGTGTAGCAGTGTAGTGTGTAAATAAAAAGTATAAATAAAGTGATGGCAGAACAATAAGCTTCTCAGGTCTTCTCTGGTTAACAATTCGTTTTGAGGATATTTATCATCCACCGGAAATAAATAACTCCAATATTAAACAATTAATAAAACAAACTCCACGTGAAGAATAAAATGAATTTATTAGCATATAAGAACAGCAAGCGCTTTCACCTCTAAGGCTTCTTCAGGCTATCAGAACATTTCCAAAGTATATGCCTATATACAATTATTCTGATGACATCATTTCCTTTCCATTTCATTAGTAATTATCTATCTTGCATATATAAATTACATATTATAGACCATACTTTAAACCATAAATAGTTTAGACTGCAAGATAATTATACAGGAAAAAATATTGTCCACATATATTGAATGAAAAATATAAATGTATATGCACTCGCATTCATATATGTTTTCAATAGTAGCGCTACTAAGCTGCATCAATTTATGCAACAAATGTTAAGTCAAATCTTAGCATCACTTATTATTTTCACATGTTACATATTATATAAAGATTTTTATTAAAATTTATAAGAGGATAAATGTATAAAAAACATATATACATGTCACGACAAACTCTAAATTCATCTGACATATTAAAATACATTTAATATAAAATGCCTAAATTACAATTTATTTCTAACTATTGTAGTGCAAAAGTATCCGATCTGCCTTATTTGATGAACTATACCATTTTAATATGTCATTTCCTAAGAGGTCTGTTATTCAGAACTGGCTTGATGGAAACTCTGTCATTTAAGCCAGGGTGACAATCAGCCCGTAGCCTTATAATCCATCTGCTTTCGATTTCTTCTGTTCTATTCCTAACATCACCTCTCCTATAACTAGCAAAATAAATCCACCGAAATATGTAAAACCAATGTATATTTATTAATACATATAAATGTTAAGCGCTTTCACTAGACAATGCTAGCTTCATCAGAACAAATTACAAAATAAAATGACTCCATTTTAAAAGGAAATTGGCGCCAAGAACTTGGCCAAACTTAAAGAAATATATACATTAAAATAGTAATACAAACTACTGTGAATAAAATTATCCATAGATACACTGATGCCAGACATTGGCATATAAAATAAACAGCCTTAATAAAACTTAATAAGTATATATATGTACTGAATACCTTCTGTTAACTGTTTAACATTAACAGAGGTTTGACAGAAAAATAATCATTAATACCAGGTAAACTGGTAGCATCAGTCAGTACTTGCCAAAACAATTCTCTATAAGCTAAATAATTTTTTATATTACCTCCTTTTGGGTCACTTTTAATTAGCTCTAAAATGGCAAAACTGAATTTATGTTCACTACCCTTTTGCACTATATGTCTGGCTAAAGCATTTTTCATGTCTTTCTTTCTAATACAGTATAAATGGGAATATATACGTTGTAAGGGAAGTGGAAAAAGGCAAAAAAAATGGAGAAAGAAATACTAGCAAATACACATGACTATAATGATTTTACTCAAATAGCAGACATAGAACAAGGGAATGAATTTAAGGAAAGACACAGAAACAATACAACGAGAAAGGAAATAACTGTTAATTCACAGTGTATTAATAGTAATGAACAAGTTATAGAAATGGAACATATTATCACTGATGGTGTTATAAGTGAGTATAAAAGTTTCAAAATCTATAATTATAGTAATGTTAAGTTAGAAAAAGTCCACTTTAGTCTTTTATCTAAAGGTTTTAATTTTATTCCGACCCCTAAATTTCGGTTGGTAGATAACATTTTGGAATTTAAGAAATATGTTAGAAAATTAAATCTAGCTTTAATGTTTGGGAATAATAATAACAACAACTTGGATATCAATAAGGGCAATTTAATAAATTTAAAGAAAAAAAGCAGTTTTATACCTGTGAGTAACCCAAAAGTCCAAACATTTGATCAACAAGTTACTAGGGAAATATACCAAACATACAAACAGATCAATAATTGTAAAATAAGACAGAACTTAACAAAGGTTGAACAAGGAATATTATATGAGTTACAAACTGATACTAGCATATTATGAAACCAGATAAGGGAGGGGGCATAGTCATCTTTGACACTCATTCATATAGTGCCATTATTCATAATATCTTGCATCAATCAGGCAATTATTCCCCCATCTCCTTAATGAAGTGAATATAGCATATAGGCATTGATATGTACCTTGAGGAATATTTCCTGGAGCATAGGATAACTGAAGAATTGTATAGATTTATGTCAGTAGAATATCCTATCTTAGCCACCATCATAGGAATACCCAAGGTACATAAAGATAAATTACACCCACCGTTTCGCCCCATTATATCAGGGAGCAAATCAAAGACTTTCCCTATAGGAGTGGTTATTGACACAATATTAAAACCTATATATGAAGAAATTAAACATTTGGTGAAGGACTCTTGGGAATTTTTAAAAAATTACCCGGTTAACAAATATCATAAAGGGATTCTTTTTAGTACTATTGATGTCATTGACTTATTTAGTTGCATTCCTAAAGATGAAGGTATAGCTGCATTTACTAACAGTATGAGAAAATACACAAAATTGATATGGGACAAAATTTTGCTCATTTCAGATCTAATGAGTATAGTATTAGATAATAATTTTATCTATCATGAAGGCGAGATTTTCAAGCAAACCAGGGGTGTAGCAATGGGAGCAGCTTGTGCTCCCATTTTTGCAAACCTGGTTATGCTTGATTGGGAAGATCAATTTATTTTTGATAGTATCTATGTTAATTCCATCATATACTATTCGAGATACCTTGATGATATTTATATCTTATGGAATGGTGAACAATCAAAATATTCAGAATTTATTGAGTATATTAACTCTAGTAGTGAATATTTAAAATTTACATCTACAGCACATGACGGAGGGGTACCATATTTAGACACTTTTGTCTCTGTAGAAGAGGGATGTCTTAAATCTACAATATATAGGAAGGACACATTTACTAATTCTTATGTGGACTATAATAGTTTTCACCCTAGAAAAGTGAAAAGGAATATTTTCAAAGGTCAGTGCATAAGAGCTGTGAGAATGTGCTCAAAGTACACTGATATAATTAAAGAAATTAAATTTATCACCTCTTTATTTTTGGATAGGGGTTATGATCTGAAATTCATGAATGATATATCTGAATACGTTATTAGTCAATGGGGAATAAAATATTTACCTTTATTAGGTATAAATAATACTTTGACAGAAGTGGAAAGTCCTAACACAATATGATGTAAATTAGATAGTAATAAATCAATTTCTAATAACTTTAATAGAGCATGTGTATTGGAGTTTGGTCCTTTTAGCCATATTATTAAAGATATCATCATAAAAAATTGGCGGTTTTTAATAAACGATATAGATACAGCTGAAGTATTAGGGTCTGCACCTAGATTTGTATATAAAATGGGCAAAAACATTAAGAAATATCTAGAACAAGGGTTGAACACAAAGTTGAGCATACGGGCACACACACATAAATGCGGGTGTTGCAATCAGTGTTCGAATATTAATGAAAATGATGTAGTAATTTTGGGAAATAGGAATAAAACCAAAATTTACCCCCCTACAGGCAGTTGTAAATCCAATATGTTAGTCTATGTAGCCACCTGCTCGGTCTGTCCATCATTTTATATTGGGAAGACCGAGAGAATGTTAAGACAACGTATATATTCACATTTATACTGTATTAGAAAGAAAGACATGAAAAATGCTTTAGCCAGACATATAGTGCAAAAGGGTAGTGAACATAAATTCAGTTTTGCCATTTTAGAGCTAATTAAAAGTGACCCAAGAGGAGGTAATATAAAAAATTATTTAGCCTATAGAGAATTGTTTTGGCAAGTACTGACTGATGCTACCAGTTTACCTGGTATTAATGATTATTTTTCTGTCAAACCTCTGTTAATGTTAAACAGTTAACAGAAGGTATTCAGTACATATATATACTTATTAAGTTTTATTAAGGCTGTTTATTTTATACGCCAATGTCTGGCATCAGTGTATCTATGGATAATTTTATTCACAGTAGTTTGTACTACTATTTTAATGTATATATTTCTTTAAGTTTGGCCAAGTTCTTGGCGCCAATTTCCTTTTAAAATGGAGTCATTTTATTTTGTAATTTGTTCTGATGAAGCTAGCATTGTCTAGTGAAAGCGCTTAACATTTATATGTATTAATAAATATACATTGGTTTTACATATTTCGGTGGATTTATTTTGCTGTTACGAACTTGGGTGAACTCTCTCGTGAGGATTTTTCAGATTTGACTACAGCGTTGTTCCGCACGAGTGTTTTGTTCCATTGTTGTCTTCATGGATTCATCCCGTAGTTCTATCGGAGATACCTCGCCAGCACATAGTAATGAGTTAACCAGCCTCAGGGCAGAGGTTACAGCTTTACGCGGTGAGGTTTCAAAAATCCTTAATCTCTTCAGCAAGATCCCCGGGTATGTGGACAAGCAGATTGGTTCGTCTTCTGGAATTAATGAAGGCACTTTTTCGAATACTGTTTTGCCTAAAAACAGGACGCCAATTAAAGGTACTGATACTTTACTTAACATTGACTTGCCGAATACTTCGTCACCTGGCATTCCAAACGGCCAAGGACTGAGACTGTTGCCTAATAATTCTATAGACTTGCCGTACAATATCAATAACAATGAAAATAACAAAACAGGGGTCTCTGACTTCACTTTTGACTTCTCATTTGGCAACTTAACGGAGGAAGCTAAACGGGTCGGTACTGGACCCAAACAGACAAATACAGTGCGGACTTACGCACATGTATCTAGAGACAATTTTCAGGTTAAAGATACTGGTTCTAAAGCTAAGTCCAGTACCCAACAGCATAATTTACAGGACTTCCTAGGACAAGAGTGTAAATTCGACACTAGTTACTGTGTGAACAAATCAGTTTCTAACCTTGTTAGTAAAAATTCTTTAAAGGATTTAATTTTCTTGTTTGGGAAGAAACTTAATAACATTAACGCAGTGAAATTAGACAATGCATATTTGAATTACTGCTTGTCTATTAACATTGTTCCTATGGGGTTGAGATTCTACACGTTTCCTTTGGGTATTAATGTTAATATTGAAGTGGAAACAGAATTTAATGCATTATTTGATAACTTTGGTTTTCAATATATGAAGTTGTTAATTAAGCACAATGATGTCAAGCTATGTAAATTAATGACAGAGGTGGAGAAGCTTAATAATTTAATTATACAAGATTTAGCTTTTTCACAATGGGAATCATTATTTCACAAGCAATTCACAACTGCGGATAATAGAGCAAGAAATGCTTACACACGTAAACAGAAGAAAGTGAACAGGGATAAGGAACAATATAAAAGAAATTTAAGTTATAAATGGGACTATAACAAGTTTGAAAGTGATGTTAATGTACATTTTAATAATGATCATGTTACAGAGACTTTTTTAGACCACACTGATGAACAGTTTTTTCACACACCAGGGGGAAGGACTCAAGGGAAGTGGAAAAAGGCAAAAAAATGGAGAAAGAAATACTAGCAAATACACATGACTATAATGATTTTACTCAAATAGCAGACATAGAACAAGGGAATGAATTTAAGGAAAGACACAGAAACAATACAATGAGAAAGGAAATAACTGTTAATTCACAGTGTATTAATAGTAATGAACAAGTTATAGAAATGGAACATATTATCACTGATGGTGTTATAAGTGAGTATAAAAGTTTCAAAATCTATAATTATAGTAATGTTAAGTTAGAAAAAGTCCACTTTAGTCTTTTATCTAAAGGTTTTAATTTTATTCCGACCCCTAAACTTCGGTTGGTAGATAACATTTTGGAATTTAAGAAATATGTTAGAAAATTAAATCTAGCTTTAATGTTTGGGAATAATAATAACAACAACTTGGATATCAATAAGGGCAATTTAATATATTTAAAGAAAAAAAGCAGTTTTATACCTGTGAGTAACCCAAAAGTCCATACATTTGATCAACAAGTTACTAGGGAAATATACCAAACATACAAACAGATCAATAATTGTAAAATAAGACAGAACTTAACAAAGGTTGAACAAGGAATATTATATGAGTTACAAACTGATACTAGCATACGCATTATGAAACCAGATAAGGGAGGGGGCATAGTCATCTTTGACACTCATTCATATAGTGCCATTATTCATAATATCTTGCATCAGTCAGGCAATTATTCCCCCATCTCCCTTAATGAAGTGAATATAGCATATAGGCGTATTGATATGTACCTTGAGGAATATTTCCTGGAGCATAGGATAACTGAAGAATTGTATAGATTTATGTCAGTAGAATATCCTATCTTAGCCACCATCATAGGAATACCCAAGGTACATAAAGATAAATTACACCCACCGTTTCGCCCCATTATATCAGGGAGCAAATCAAAGACTTTCCCTATAGGAGTGGTTATTGACACAATATTAAAACCTATATATGAAGAAATTAAACATTTGGTGAAGGACTCTTGGGAATTTTTAAAAAATTACCCGGTTAACAATTATCATAAAGGGATTCTTTTTAGTACTATTGATGTCATTGACTTATTTAGTTCCATTCCTAAAGATGAAGGTATAGCTGAATTCACTAACAGTATGAGAAAATACACAAAATTGACATGGGACAAAATTTTGCTCATTTCAGATCTAATGAGTATAGTATTAGATAATAATTTTATCTATCATGAAGGCGAGATTTTCAAGCAAACCAGGGGTGTAGCAATGGGAGCAGCTTGTGCTCCCATTTTTGCAAACCTGTTTATGCTTGATTGGGAAGATCAATTTATTTTTGATAGTATCTATGTTAATTCCATCATATACTATTCGAGATACCTTGATGATATTTATATCTTATGGAATGGTGAACAATCAAAATATTCAGAATTTATTGAGTATATTAACTCTAGTAGTGAATATTTAAAATTTACATCTACAGCACATGATGGAGGGGTACCATATTTAGACACTTTTGTCTCTGTGGAAGAGGGATGTCTTAAATCTACAATATATAGGAAGGACACGTTTACTAATTCTTATGTGGACTATAATAGTTTTCACCATAGAAAAGTGAAAAGGAATATTTTCAAAGGTCAGTGCATAAGAGCTGTGAGAATGTGCTCAAAGTACACTGATATGATTAAAGAAATTAAATTTATCACCTCTTTATTTTTGGATAGGGGTTATGATCTGAAATTCATGAATGATATATCTGAATACGTTATTAGTCAATGGGGAATAAAATATTTACCTTTATTAGGCATAAATAATACTTTGACAGAAGTGGAAAGTCCTAACACAATATTATGTAAATTAGATAGTAATAAATCAATTTCTAATAACTTTAATAGAGCATGTGTATTGGAGTTTGGTCCTTTTAGCCATATTATTAAAGATATCATCATAAAAAATTGGCGGTTTTTAATAAACGATATAGATACAGCTGAAGTATTAGGGTCTGCACCTAGATTTGTATATAAAATGGGCAAAAACATTAAGAAATATCTAGAACAAGGGTTGAACACGAAGCTGAGCATACGGGCACACACACATAAATGCGAGTGTTGCAATCAGTGTTCGAATATTAATGAAAATGATGTAGTAATTTTGGGAAATAGGAATAAAACCAAAATTTACCCCCCTAGAGGCAGTTGTAAATCCAATATGTTAGTCTATGTAGCCACCTGCTCGGTCTGTCCATCATTTTATATTGGGAAGACCGAGAGAATGTTAAGACAACGTATATATTCCCATTTATACTGTATTAGAAAGAAAGACATGAAAAATGCATTAGCCAGACATATAGTGCAAAAGGGTAGTGAACATAAATTCAGTTTTGCCATTTTAGAGCTAATTAAAAGTGACCCAAAAGGAGGTAATATAAAAAATTATTTAGCCTATAGAGAATTGTTTTGGCAAGTACTGACTGATACTACCAGTTTACCTGGTATTAATGATTATTTTTCTGTCAAACCTCTGTTAATGTTAAACAGTTAACAGAAGGTATTCAGTACATATATATACTTATTAAGTTTTATTAAGGCTGTTTATTTTATACGCCAATGTCTGGCATCAGTGTATCTATGGATAATTTTATTCACAGTAGTTTGTACTACTATTTTAATGTATATATTTCTTTAAGTTTGGCCAAGTTCTTGGCGCCAATTTCCTTTTAAAATGGAGTCATTTTATTTTGTAATTTGTTCTGATGAAGCTAGCATTGTCTAGTGAAAGCGCTTAACATTTATATGTATTAATAAATACACATTGGTTTTACATATTTCGGTGGATTTATTTTGCTGTTACGAACTTGGGTGAACTCTCTCGTGAGGATTTTTCAGATTTGACTACAGCGTTGTTCCGCACGAGTGTTTTGTTCCGTTGTCTCCTATAACTAGGAATATTAACTTGAATGGCTTGGAACCTGAAATAATGCTCTGTGTTACTGGAAATGTGTTTTGATAAAGCACTTCTCATAGATTTTTTACTGATGTCATAAATGTGTTCTCTAATTCTATCTTTAAGCCTACGGTCGGTTTTGCCTACATAAAATGCAGGACAAACCGTACAAGTAGCTAGATAGACAAGATGCTCAGTACAACAATTAGCATCTACCTGAAAGGTAAATTCTCTAGTTGTGACCGGATGTACAAACCTATTAGATTTGATGATAAATTTACAATAATTGCATTTCATGCAAGGTTTGGTGCCATATTTATCTGTGTCAATTGATCTAGTGGTCAGTCTATTAGGACCGCATAGCATCCTATAGAGATTCATCTTATTTCGATAAGTAAACGAAGGATGATCACCTATGATGCTATGTATCTCATGATTCACAGTTAAAATGTCCCAATATTTCATATAGGTCTCCCTCACCTGTTTAACATCTTGTGTATAATAAATACATACCTTAAAATCATCTACTCTCCTATTTCTACTATCAGAAGCTGGCAAACCATCAGCATTATTCCGTTCTGAAAAATACGGACTTGCCCTATTCAACCTTAGCATGTCTAAACCAATGAATCCTTCCACCATCTCCTGAGGTGTATATGATCTATCCTCAAGTTTTCGTTTTAAATCAGATATGCCATTTCTAAAACCTATTTCCGATGAGTGCAAGCGAGATAATCTCATAGCTTGTCCTCTAATGATGTTTTTAAAAATGAAATTAGGATGCATACTAGATCTATGTAATATGGCATTTCTGTAACATCTTTTCCTAAATACTCCGGTGTTAATTAAACCCATATTTGTTCTTTCTATATACACATCAAGGAATGGTATTTTATATCTAGAAGCATCTAATGTAAACTTCAAATAACCTGTTTGGCTATTCATTTCCTGAAAAAATTCATTAAATTTGTTCTCATTTGATGTCCATATAAGAAAAAGGTCATCTACAAAACGGACATAGAACTTGACATACTGTTTGAAATTATCTAATTTAAAAAGAGAATTGTTTTCCCAATCAGCCATAACTAGATTGGCATAGCTATTGGCACATGAAGTGCCCATAGCTACACCATCCCTTTGTAAATATATATGATCTTGAAACATAAAGGCATTGTTGGTAAGAACCATTTCCATCAAGTCACATAGAGTCTCTATCTGCTTAGGTGTGTAAGATCCATAATGTTCTAAGCATCTGCGTATGCATCCTAATCCATGCATGTTAGGTATGCACGTAAAAAGTGATTGAACATCCAACGTAACTAAAAGATACTGTTGATCCACTGTGACATCCTTCATACTATCATACAACATCATCAAAAACTGTTGGGTATCCTTCAATATATATGTATAATCATTAACAACAGGTCTCAATTTCTTTTCCAGGTATATTGAGATGGGTTCAGTGACCCACCCCCTCCCTGCAACTATTGGTCTCATAGGTGGTACTTCAGGATTCTTGTGGATCTTAGGTACCCCTTGTATAACTGGTATCATTGGTTCACTGACCATGAAATATTTATATAACTCATCAGTGATTTTTGTTGTATTAACCATACACATTAGTGCTGTCAACATTTTATTAATAATTCTATCTAATTCATATGTATTAATATGAAGGTAATGTTTGGCGTCACATAAAAGTAATTGCATACTTCTAATATAGTCATTGGTGTTCATAATGACTATTGGACCGCCTTTATCAGCTGGTTTTATTACAATATTCCTGTCATTTCTAAGATTATTAAGTGCAGAACGCTGTTTGTAACTTATATTCCCTTTCCATTTTCTATAATGATTATTTTCTGCTTTAGCATGCAGTTCCTGTTCAACCATCTTAGAAAAAGCCTCCACTAAAGGATGCATGATGGGTATATAACTGCTAGGTTTTCTAAAATCAAAATTATCTACATCCTGATTATACCTGCCAAAATTTAATTTCAGCTGTAAATTGCGAACAAACATTTTTAAATCCACAATTGATTCAGTGATGTCACTTTTAGTGGAAGGAATAAAAGATAAACCTTTCTCTAATACATAAATTTCATCTATAGACAGCTCTCTATCTGATATAGTCCAAATTAATGATTCACAGTTCTTTCCCACATTTTTTTGAGAGTGGGTCCTACTGGTTGTTCCTCAGCTACACGTTTCTTCTGCCTGCCTCGGCTCATGGATCTGTCCCTTCCACCCTTTTGAAGCTCCTGTATGGGGAAAGGGGCCATCTCACCATGTCATTGACATACGAAATAGCAGCTATTTTTTTCTTGGTAGTGTGTAAATGTTTGTTGGGCTGAGTAGGGAGAAGAGCAGATGTGAGTGTCATAGATCCTTTTCTATCTGACTGTGCATGCTGCTACAGTTGCTGGTGGTCTATCAGTTGTATATGTTTATAGGGGAAGACTGAGACATGTCCCTTAAAACCTCAAGATTCCAAGTGCACTGTGACTTGGGACAATATATATATATATATATATATATATATATATATATATATATATATATATATATATATATAGGAGTAGTGTGTGACTGGCAATCAGGATATGTTTGTTAAAACAGTCGTTATACTGTAGAGGTCAGTTGGCTTAGTGGTATGTTGCTTTGACTGTAGTGCAAATGGTTCAGGGTAGCCAATTTCTCAATTATGTCTGTTTTTCCTTACTGTTATATCCCTGTAGTGCATGATATATTTTCAAACGCATCAGCAATTCCAGAGAGCTAATTTGGTGTAGTGTTGTGTTCCTCTGACTGTAGTTCAGAAGTTGCAGTAAAAGAACGTAGTGGAATCTAGGATATCCAAAAACAAAGTCCAGCAAACAAAAAGATGCCCAATGCTGAGAGTAAGAACACTTTTAATTCCAAAAAACAGATAAAAACAAATAAAAACAGGTAAGTGCTTTCACGATTGCTTGCTTCTTCAGACCTTAACAAACAGTATGAAAAAACAGGCCTTTAAATACAAAAAACTTCCAGTTAATTAAAACCAATTAAAACAGTTGGGTGTTAACATTTATCAGTGAACTAAGCCTCTCTTCTTTAGGAGAGGCTTTAAAGCAACAGCAGTATTCAAACTAGGTGGCACATATGCTTTAAAGTTGACAATCCATTTTAACTCAGCAAATTCAGTCTCATTACTTAAATCCCCTTCCCTTTGTTTTAAAAATACCAAGAACTTAAAGCAGCGACTTTGTTATACACATACTGATCCATATAGGCAGCTTACCTCCCAGTGTAAGGGCACTCATGCATGCCGGTCTTGCAAGGCATGCAGTTATATATGGTCTACACACTGGGTTATGCATCCATTAAGTATGGAACCTATGCATCTGTCCTTTTATGCAGATTGTTGTGCAAAAAATTTGGTCTATATGGCTAAGTGTAATGTATGTGATTCATATTACATAGGAAAGACAAATCGTATGTTTAAGGACAGGATTCTGCAGCATCAGAATGATATACGAAATAATAAATGAACAAATGCATTAGCAAAACATGTATTTGAAGCTGGTATGAGTCACAGCTTTAAGTTCTTGGTACTACAGAAATTAAATGAAAGTTTAAGGGAAGGGGATTAGCCATGACAGCGTGACACTTGAGAGACATGTATCAGGAAGAGTGCATGGTATATGTACCTACCCTGCTGTTATTTGCAGGCATGGGGTTGGACAGTGGAACAGTTGTACAAGGTTTATTAGTATACCCTTCATACAGCTACTACAAACATTTCTTTACCTGTAAGTCCTGTGAAGAAAATATCTGTTAACATTACCTGTATCTACAAATATTCAAGATTTAGTGAGTGTAAATATGCACACATCTTAGTACCACTCTCTGGATTCAAACCGTGGTCTGGTCATGCAAAAATGAACAACAACACTATTTCTCATCACACTGAGCTGCTTGTGAACTGCTGTCACATGCTTGATTGATTTCAATCTAATACTCTCTTGGCTAGACAGTCTGACATTGTAATCTAAGTGTAGTGTCACCAAAGACTGTGGTGACAGCTTAACATACATTCCTGAGATTCATGGATGACAGATAGTGTACTGTGTATTAATCCTTTGAAATAATATGATCTGGAATGCAAAGGTTAAGACAAGGCAATGCTGCAGGGGACACACACTATAATACATTACGCAATACTATTCAAGGTTCAGATGTTAGTGCAAGACATATTTCATATTTCATTTAGATCTTGTTTTACAGCTCCACAATCTACAGTTTTGCATAACATCTGGTTCTCAGAACAACCTCAGTTAATGCATGCTGTCAACGCCATATTTGCTGTAAAGAACCTGTACACATTATATTTCTACAACAACATACCAGAGTAAACACAACAGTTTGTGGTATAAATCTTTATTGGAGTAACATGACACAGTGCTTTATTACAGTTGCAATTCTACTTTCAGTAGTACTGCATATCCTGTAGATCAATATTGGTTTGACAAACTTTATTTATTCAGTCCACTCAGAACACACTATACCTACTGACAGTAAACAATGGACTACTTCTTATTTATTGTACTATATACAGCAAGATAGATCTGTACTCACCAGCCTCTGGGTGCAGCCTCTACAGTCTGTCTGCATGGGCTTCCATATTGCTAGCCCACTCCCCTACAGCTGTAGGGGAAAAACAAACATTATGCACACCTGTCTATCACATACTCAGGCTAAAATTTGGTACAGCTATGGATCGGATACTAACTAACTACTGGGGCATTCTGGTCCCAGGCATCTTGGATCCACTGGGCCAAGAGCACACTCTTCCTATGCTTTATGTTGGAATAATGATGCTGTACCTGCTTACCTGTTCAGGAGATTCCAGTGCCACTGGTGAGTTCACATGCCAGATAGTCCCAGGTCTCTACTTTGTACTGTGAGCCCTGGTTCTGGTCCTGCAGCAGTCTGTCAGCATGGTGTTCAACAAGGATCCCAGCTATTACCATGGACTCCAAAATGCCCCAGTGCTGTACCCGAAAATGTGCTCCCTCTCCAACTCCAGAAATAGTTCCTGCAGAGATCAAACTACAACAGGTTCTGGCTGTATTCCCACCTGTGCAGTTTAACTAAGGCCATATTCCCACCCTTTGCCATCATTGGACCATTTTGAAAATGCTGACCACAACTTAGTGGTGTGCAAATCCACTGTGCTGGGCTGAATACTGCTTAGAATAGACTTCTAAGCAATGCTTAGACTGGCTAAGCAGAGCTGAGCACTGCTAAACATTGCTCAGTTTTCAGGTCATAAAAGTTTTGAATTGGAAATTAATTACTCATTACTGACATATTATTAAGTGTATATATTTTACTTTACATGAAATCTCCTATGTGCTTTCTGGTCAATATCTGAGTGGTTTGGCTGGCTACAATTAACTGTATTAGAAGCTGAAGTTAAGTACAAACTTGTAGTTTTAAAGATAGTACTGTATTTTAGTTTTCTGTCTCTTTAATTATTTAACTTAATTTTGCCTGACTGAAATATTTTTTGCCTGACTGAATTATTTTATATATTTTCTGGCATTGCTTTCTGTTCTCATCTGTCCTGAAGCTGTTTTTTTCTGTCTATTTAATTGTTTCAATGAATATTGTGGTCTGTCTGTCCCTCTGCAGTTAGAGGGGTTTATTGCTGTTCTCACCTCTTTGTAATTTGAGAGTTAACTCTTAGCCTAGAGGGTTTCTCTCTGATTTAAGTGTTAGCCACATGGATGGAGAATTTATTTTCTGCTTGATATCTGAGTGGTTTGGCTGGCTACAATCAACTGTATTAGAAACTGAAGTTAAGTATAAACTTGCAGTTTTAAATATAGTACTGTATTTTATGTTTTTGTCTATTTAATTGTTTAACTTAACTTTGCCTGACTGAATTTTTTTTTGTCTGACTGAATTATTTTATATATTTTCTGGCATTGCTTTCTGTTCTCCTCTGTCCTGAAACTGAGTTTTCCCCCTCTCACCCTATTCTTGTGGTGTTGTTATAGTTGGTGGCTTTCCAGTTGCCTGTCCCTACTGTAAATTTGACCTGGAACACCTCTCCCAGTCTAGTGTTCACTCCACTTAATACAGAGACAACATTTGAGAAGGCAAACCCACTTCCTCTCTCCTTGCACTTTACTAAAAAATGCACTTTATTCATCTGCTTTTACTATATTTGTGTTTCTTCCTTTTTTATTACTTTATTTTGCTTTTGCCTCTTCTTAAAAGTACTCAGTTATATTTATTCTGCTGCATTTTCCTGGTTAATTGGGTAATTTGTTTAAATCAGTTTGCTCATTTTTATTGTTATAAAAAAATTGCACTTTATTCATCTGCTTTTACTGAATTTGTGTTTCTTCCTACTTTATTACTTTATTTTGCTTCTGCTGCCTGTTCTTAAAAGTACTTAATTGCATTTATTCTGCTGCATTTATTACTGCTTGCTAGTAGCCTGATTAAATTGTAACTGTTATTCTAAGACTTTGGTTTAAACACTTGGGCTTCAGACCAGTTGTTTTACATTAAGAAGGTTTGTGGTCTTCACTGTTGTGGCAGGACAGGTAGCTTACATCCTTCTAAGTTGGGAGTTGCTGATTGAAGGCTTAGTGTCTGTTATTCTGAAAGTGTATTAGTTCTGGTTTAAACACTTGGGCTTAGGGCCAGTTATTTTACATTAAGAAGGTGTGGTCTGCACTCTTGTGGGAAGAGAGGGTAGATTCTGCCTTCTGAGCTGGGAGTTTCTCGTTAAAGGCTTATTGTACCTGCTTATTTGAACTGTTTCTTTCTGAAATTGGTACACCTTGCTTGCTGTAGGACAAGACTAGATTCAGACCTGCTGAATCTCGCTTTGTTTGTATGACTTAAGCACTAATACAGGCCATCATTTTCTGGAGAAGCTTCCCCTGCACCCTAGTGGCAGGAGTGTGCAGTTAGAAATTGTCTGATCAAAGATTGCTGGAACAGAGCTCAGTTTTTAGCTTTTTATCAGTTAATTGGTTACTTTGTTTAAATCATTTTGCTCATTTGCTACTGTTATATTAAAAAAAAATACACTTTATGCATCACCGCTTATCTAAGGTTAAAATATTCCCGGCGCCATGAAGTCTGCTCTTCAAATTTTCCATTAGAAATAGACATTTGTTTTAGTTTTAGCAATCAAATCTGTTTATTTGAACTCAACACTTGTTCAGAACTCATTGTAAGCACTAAATAAGCTACAAATTACTACAGTACTCAACTTTCCTCACTTGTCTAGAGGAAAACAGTTTTTAGTACTTAATAAATAAACACCTATCCAGGCATGTCTATGGGTCAGCTCCCAGTGTTTTCTCCTGTCTACCTGATGAATCTCGGCATCTTGGGGCACTGCAACAATTGCCTCATGTACACAGACAACCCTCTCATCCTACCACCCAACACTACAACCTGTGGGAGATGCACTTATATATCCAAACTGGAAGCAAAGCTCTCTTCACCCAAGACTGGACTAGACAGTCAAGAGGAGAGGGTAAACATTTGCACAACACTACACTCTTCATACGGTCCCTCAAAACCTACACCACCAAAACACACATAGAAACACAAAACACACACCTACATTCATGGAGGATCTCAATAAAAATATGCCCAAGCAACAGAGACCTCCAAAGCAGAAACACAAGCAACCTCCACCCCCAACACAATCCAAATGATACATAGCCCACAAACTCAGTGTGCCACCCAATCACAGCCTATAAGGCATAACAATGTATCCAACACTCTAGTCATAGGTGACTCTATAGTCAGGCACACTGATGTTCCGCTCACCAGGCTAAACAAGGAGAAAGTTACTGTCAGCTGCCTGTCGGGTGCCAGGATCTACCACATAATGCACACACTCAGGCCACTCCACAACAAGTACAAATATGACTCTGTCATTGTCCATGTTGGTGTGAATGACCTGAGATGTAGCTCTCTGGACTACATGAAAAGAGACATGGAGGAGCTCTCCGATCTTGTAGCCTAGGCAGGTATGACCCTAGCCCTAAGTAGCATCCTGCCATCACCCAGAATGATAAAACAGTACAAGGACAAAATGATTGACTTCAACAATTGGTCATTCTAAGGGGATCCAGTATCTGTCTGCCTGAGATGACATGATCAACAGACCATGGTGCTTTGCTAGAGATGGCCTGCACCTGTCGCCCGTGGGATTCCAGATACTGGCTAAGGCTCTTGCTATCCCTATAGTGCCTTTTTTTAGGCAAGGTTCAGATGACAAATTCACCACTGTAACAGGTACAAGCAAACAAAATCCGAGGGTAATGCTACTCAAAGCTAGAAGTCTAAACCTCAAAATGCACTCACTCGAGGCACTCCTTAAAATGGAGATCATCCACATCTGTGGCGTGACAAAGAACTGGTTCAAGGCTCCAGAGAGCACCCCTGCATTACCAAGGGATAATTCATACCACACCTTTCAGCCACCTAACCTGGACCGAAACACCTCCAGGCTAGTTGCTCAGCATAATGCATCTGAGATTATCCAAGTGCAACTAACTCTGGGCAAGACCGCAATCCAAATTATAGCTTGGTACCGATTCCCACTCCTCATTTCTTGATACACTTGAAAATATTAGGGTACAGCCCAACACCTTAATAATGGATGATTTCAACACCCCACCATTAACTGGGAAAACTACTCATATACCAACTCTTTTGCTCAATGTTTTCTGGAATTCATAAATTCCAATGCCTTGGATCATCTTATCCACACCCTGACTAGGGACAGCAATATCCTAGACATGGTCATTGCCAACATAGGACGACCTGTGTTCCACACCAGAGGTCAATTCCTCATTGGTCAAATCTGACCACAAGCTAATCACCCCAGAAATCCACATCCCACCCCCATTAGGGAAACCACTGTAAAAGATTTCTCCAAAGCCAACTTCACACTTCTTAAGACAGAAGTGGCAAACTACACGGCATCCATCCAGACAGACAATAGAGGTACGACTACTGAATCCTACACAAATGCACTTTATAAGCACTAACACAAGTGCATGGATCATGCTATCCCTAACAGAACCAAGATGCTATCCTCCAAAAGAAAGGAAGCCAATCTGGTGGTCCCCTGCCATAAACAAACTCTACAACAGAAGAAAGAAACTGCTGCAAAAAAGAGTAAAATCCCATGATTGGAGGAACTCTATGGTCAGCCTCAGTAAGAAGCTGAGATCTCTCATAAAATCCTCCAGTGCTAGTTATGAAAACAACATTGACACTGTTTCTAAAGACAACCACAAAGCATTCTATAGTTATGTCAAGAATCTCAATGGCAACACTTAGATCTGCTCTGAGTTACAGCAAAATGGCACTAAATATACAGAAGCAACTGCTATTGCCAACATCCTGGCAGATAGTTTCAGTGCTAACTTTACCCCACCTCACCCCCTAAAGGGCCCATCTCTATACTGGAAGAATGCAAAGTTCCTGTAATCATGACTGCACAAGTGAAAATCACACTCTCCAAAGCCAAGAACACAGCTTCCATGGGACCTGACAACATCCCAGGCTGCATTCTACATGAACTACAGAATGAACTGGCACCCCACCTAAGTACCATGTTCAATCATAGCCTCACCTCAGGGTTTGTGCTCACTGAATGGCACACAGCAACGGTTATCCCACTTCACAAAGGGGGATCCACCACGGACCCCGGGAACTACTGTCCCATTAGCCTGATGAGCCTGGTCTGCAAGGCCATGGAATGTATCATCATGGAACATAAACAAAGACATTGGTAATCTCCAAACTCTGGACCCCACCCAGTTCAGGTTTGTAAAAGGCAGATCATGTCTCCTAAACCTGATAGACTTCTTTGAAGCAGTCAAAAAGCCGTAGATGAGGGTAAGGTGGTTCACACAGCATATCTAGATCTCGCCAAGGCTTTCAACACCATCTCCCACTCTGGAATTATAGATAAACTCACTAAACTAGGTATAAACCCATATGTCCCAAGATGGGTTGCCAACTGGCTTACTGACAGAACCCACACTGTGAAAGTAGCAGACTCCAAATCTGACTCCAGACCAGTGACAAGTGGAGTACCACAGGGTTCAGTCCTGGGTCCTCTCCTGTTTGGTATCTACTTCTCTGAAGTACAGGCTAACACAGAAGGTCTTTGGCTAATGAAGACCACAGATGACTGCAAACTAGGAGCCATAATCGAAATTCCTAATGATTTGGACATCCTACAAAAGGGCCTCACTGAGACAGATGCCTGCTGTCAAAGCCATGGCCTCAAGCTCAATGCCAAAAACTGCATTGTCATCCCTTTTGGTAAAAACTCTGCACCCATGAACTACCACATAGGTGGTAGTCTATTTAACACTGAAAGTGTGATAAAAGACCTTGGGACACAGGTGGACAGTAGTCTGTCCTTTGATAATCACTTCACCACAGTAGTCAGGAAATCCTTCTATGTGGCACACCTCATCACAAAAGGTTTCTCATCCAGGAAAAAAGAGGTAATTGTTCCCCTCTACTCATTAGACCCATTATAGAGCACAATGCCCCTTTTGGTATGTACCTCACAAGACATCTACAACAACTGGAAAGGCCACAGAAATACCTCACAAAGAGGATTACCAGCCTCAAACAGATGCCCTATGCAGGCCATCTCAAAAAACTCCAGCTTTACTCTGTTGCATATTGCCTGCTCAGAGGCGATCTCTGCCTAACATACAAAGCTATGTCAAACCCAGAGTTGTTGGATATGCTCCACTTAAAGAAATCCTAATCCCTCCGAGCTACATGCTCTAGGGACCTAAACCTTGTCACCACAATAAACAGGACATGCTGGAGGGATAGATTCCTGTCCCAGAGACTTCAGATTCTCTGGAACAAACTACATATCTATATCAAACAAAGCTCCTTATTAGCACTCTTTAAGAAAAATCCTGATGATTGGATGGGAAATAGGAAATTCACCCCAGGGCTCACTTTTCTGGCTCTGCTCTACAGGGGCATAGGAAACAAATTTTCTTGAGTGGTGAAAGCCATGGTACCTTTTTGGCTAGGCTTCTATAGGCCTTAGGGCCAATAGCCTAGTACCTACCTATGAACCTATGACATTACCTTGGGGTGTAACTGTACTGTATGGGACACTTGTGTTTACATGGGGGTTTCACATCACATATCCACTGACACTGCAATTTTGGAGCAGCTACACTACCATGGTTAACAAATATCAATTACTATGTCATTTAATAAAAAAAAATATTTTAACAATGCTTTCCCATTTTAAAGATGAATATCCTGCCTGGGTATTTGAACTGTGAATTATTGCACGCAAAGCTGGAATTCTAAACACTAGGTTAACTTGCCATTGAATTTTTAGCTATACATTTGTATTTAACTCGTATAAGATATTTAAGCAATGCTGAGAAAAGTATCATGACGCGCAAACCCACTGAGCTACGTTTAAACTTCAGTTATAACAGAAAAAAAAACATTAATACAACCATTTCAATTACATATATTAATACTATTGCTGATTCATATTTGGTAATGCACTACCTGTCATTCTATTAACTTTCTAAGTCTGTATGAGCAATATTTTTTTAATTTGCATTATTTTGGGACCTTTATCCCATGTTTATTTCATGGCTTTATCGAGATTTCTTGGTGGAAGAGGTTGAGGTGTGTTGCAAACCTCTCAGCTGTCCAGATTTTTCGCAGACTGTCCAGATGTTTGGCTCATATTTTTATTTTGTTTCTCATAAAATTTGTGGTTTTCTGCAAATCAATGGGATGGTCTCAGGATTGAATTCACTAAATAATGGCATACATTTGAGTTTCAGACTTCTAATCCTTCAGAAAATGTATTTTAAAACAAACCCTGTTACTCTATTAACTTTCTAAGTTTATAAGAGCAGTATTTAAAATCTGTCCTATTTTTGGACCTTTGTCCCCCCATTTTGTTGGGCTTTGTCCAGATTTTTGGCATTAAGAAGTTGACAGGTATGGGTGTGTGTCCAAGGACACAATTGTATTGTGAAGTGCAGTACGGCACTTTGACAATGCAGGGGGTGTGTTACAATTCCTGTCACCACCCCCCCCCGCATTGCTTCCCATTTACAATCCTGCTTTCCGTGTCTGCAGACACTGAAAGAAATGTAATGTGCCATACGGCACTTTGAGAGTGCAGGGGGTGTGTTACAGATCTGAGCACTATTGCAACACACCCCCTGCAGTCATTCAGTATCCATGTCTGTATATCAGTCTCAGTAGCGTGCCTTCATTAATATGTAAGACATGCTGCTGAGAGGGGGATGCGGATACAGACACCTTTCACTTGAGAGGGGGATGCGGACACAGACACCTTTCACTTCGTGTAGGAATAACACTATTCATACATGGAGTTTTTTGAATCCTGGCCATAGAGGATTCATTCATTAGTACATTTTGTGATAGCTCATTTATTAGAGCACAAAAACATCTTGTTGTACTAAGACTGGCTTGTTTTGCCAACTTCATGAGAACATTCTGAGAAAGAGACATGAAACACATCAGTGGTTATCAAAGTGCAGGAAAGAGAGCAAAGATATCGGCATGGTTTCAAGATCAGACTGGTGTCAATATGTCAGTGCTGCACTGAACACAAACTGCCTCAAAGGACAGACTCGCTCATTGTGAAAACATTTCCAAAAGGGATATAGCAAAGAAATACAGCAGACTTTTGCAAGCAAAATGTGGAACTTACCCATTTTGTGGATAGGGTATCTGCAGCTGTCAGTTAGTAGTAGTGAACTGTTATTTTTGTGGATAGGGTATCTGCAGCTGTCAGTTAGTAGTAGTGAACTGCTACTTTCGTGGATAGGTTATATGCAGCTGTCAATTAGTAGTAATGAACTGTTATTGAAGAAGCAGTGAGATAGTCAACTCACCTATAATAACTGGTCAACAAATTATGTCTTGATTTAAAAGGACATTCCCAGAGATTTTTTGTTTTGATTCTGATCTTTGTTTGCATTTTCAGTCTGGCTTTCTGAGCATGTCCCAGCTTTGGCTGTGGGGGCTGGGACAGGAGCGCTTACAGGAAGTTTCAAACGTTTTAGCCAGATTCCATCACAAATTGCAGTTGTACTCACAATAACTTCCTTTGCGTTATTACTTAGTTTCACCTGTGCTTTTTATCCTCAGAGAAAAGTAGCCTTTCAGGAATGTTATGTTAACCTGATTTGCTACTGCCTTGCAGGACAGCATATGAATAATGCAAAGAAGACAGACACACACACACACACACACACACACACACACACACACACACACACACACACACACACAAACATATATAATAATTTGCAAAAACATTTTTTTTCCTATGCACACACATATGTACAAGTAAGAAAATACTCAACTAATTTGCATCTGTCAGAAAATAACTGACTCACTGTAACATATTCAATAAAACCATGAAATCAAAAGCCAAAAAGCTAGAAAATCCATGTCAATAACTGCCTCACCCACACCAAAGTTAAAAGAAACTTGTAAACTAATATATAACAGATATAAGACATTATATTCCTTCTCATAAAACATTGCTACCAAAATGCACCAAATACATAACCATGCCCATTTCTTTCTCAATATGTGCACATGGTGTAGCAGCTAAAGTCAGTGGTACAATTAAGTTTAACAATGTCTCAAAAATAAAAAAGTTACACATACCTGTAATATGTAGCAGCTGTTTGGAATGTATCTGCTTAACTCTGTTTTTGGTAGTCATTGAAATGATCTTCTCGAAAACCTACACAGCTTCATATAACAAAGCATGACCATCACCCCCAGCACATATCTCAAAAGGACCATTCCCCCATTCACAATACCAATACAACATTCTTCAAAAATAGTTAACATAAATGGATTGCAATAAACTCCAACTTTTCACTCTGCCTGTGGTTTTTCAACTGAGCCAAAACTTCTGAAGGAAATTCAAAACCTGCCTTACCATCTACAAAGCCATACCCCATCAATAATGGCTTTTGTACCACTTCTCATACACTGAAATTGCAATCCCTTCAGGATTAAATATTCATAGTAAGGAATCCCTCATGCATACATAACGAACCTCTGTCTCCAATGTCTCATCAAGGAAAATGGGGAGGACATTTTCACCTCTTTTCATTGCATCTCCAAGATGGCAGAATAATTTTTCACCTCCACTCCTTCTTACTGTGACATTCTTTAAGCAGTGAAAAGTTTTGTTATAATTGAAACTTTAAGTGATTACCAAACTAATACATAGTGCAGAATGATGAAACCAAGCCTGCAGTTAATTACTTAAAACTGATATACTGTGACTTTCCTTACCATGTAGTATAACATTTTGTGGCAAATCTGACATTAATATTATAGATTTTGCTTAGTATTTAAGTAAATATAAAATGTTAGTCAGTGTAGGTAATTTTGTGAGTGGACTGAGATAATATTTTTGGTAACAACATTTTTAAGTGGCCCTTAGTATAAGCATTGGTAGTACAGGCTGGCAGCTTTAACAGCAATTTGCAGGTAAGCATATTCTCACTAGGAATCCAAATATACACACACACACACACACACACACACACACACACACACACACACACACACACACACACACACACACACACACACACAGACATATATATATATATATATATATATATATATATATATATATATATATATATATATATATCCGAACTTTCTTATATTAATATATGCTAAGGCTTTCCAGATTTCTTGAGCTAAGAGGTCAAGAGGTAAGTATGGAGTGCAGAGAAAATATAAGGAAAATCAGGTACACTTTGCAAAACTAAAGAAACATACCTCTCATGTACATCTGAACTGTCTGGATTTCAAACTGTATTTATTTTTTCAAAAAAAATAAATAAATAAAATAAATAAATAAAGCAAAGGAGATCTTGTATGCACAGTACATCAAGAAAGCAGCAGTATATGTAAAACAAGTAGCAGAATACCACAGCACCATTATACAAATACATTATTTAAGAAAAGTAAGTAATTTATTTCTTAAATAATGTCATTGTATAATAGCAATAACCACCCCCTGGGTGTCTTATATTGAAAATTTACCCGCAGTTGCCTTTGTTTAATCACTCGGGCTTCACCCTCATAATTAAACCACACCAACCATGGGTAAGTCTTCAATATACCATGCCTAGTCGTTGTTATTGCTATGACATCACATACAAAAGCATACCTATAGCTACATATATATATATATATATATATATATATATATATATATATATATATACACACACACACACACACACACACACACACACACACACACACACACACACACACACACACACACACACACACACACACACACAGGTATATTTATCTCTCTCTCTCTCTCTCTCTCTCTCTCTCTCTAGGGTTGCCATCTTTTCAAATGCCCAAAGTGGGACATCTTTGGTACAAACGTCAGATTTTGCAGGCCAAAACATACCCATGGCCTGTAAAAGGGACTGTCCTTTGCAAAGTGGGACAGGTGGTAACCGTATCTCTCTCTCTCTCTCTCTCTATATATATATATATATATATATATATATATATATATATATATATATATATATATAAAATATCATTCACACATACATATATAGACAAGCACACACATATGCACACCACACATATCTATATATATATATATATATATATATATATATATATATATATATATATATGTATTACACACACACTCTTGCAAATATACACATATTCATATACACACACACAAACTTATTTATTTATTTATTGATTTAACATTTGTTTACCGGGAAAATCCCTGGGTCAAAAGTACCTGTTTTCAGTGGAGGCTTAGGGAGAAAAGCTCTGTACTTACAAACATCTATGTACATATCTATTACTATTTCTTTAATTTATATAGTAGTTAGGTAGTTTACTTTCATACACAGAGTAAGACATTTAAACATTCATGTACAAACATATTATTACTTCTTTTCTTCATTATACAGAGGACAGGTAGTTTACCTTCTTACATTGAAAAATAGCTATTATTAATCAGTTGTTTTTCTAATTTGACACTGGGATATGTTGTTGAGCAGCATTTACGTTGTGATAGAAAAGCATAACATTGTGGAGAGATGTGGGAAGAGTGTAAGAAGGTGTTTAGCTGAAGGGTCACCTGCAAGGATATATAGAAAGAGAGACATAGAGAGGAAGTGTAAGAAAGCTAGGTTGGGGGTGAAAGGAGGTATATGAGATGTGAGGAAGATGTATTAAATGGAGCTAGGATACTAAATAAATAAGGGAAGGAGAGTTTAGAGTATGGCTTGAAGGAAGATAGAGTTTAGTGGTAGTATATGTATATGAAGTAGAAGATGATAGAAAAGGTTGGTGTGAAGAGAGGAGTGAAGGGTTTTAGGTGGTTGTGTCAGCCAGTGGTTGAAATGTCAAAGTTATATTAGCCAGGAGTAGAGCAGGAGCATATCTCTCTCTCCCTCTCTCTGTATATGTATATATGTATATATGCTTTCATATATACATATTGTATATATATATATATATATATATATATATATATATATATATAGATAGATACGTGTGTGTGTGTATATATGTATATATATATATATATATATATATATATATATATATATATATTGCAGATATAAATACATACTCGTACACACGCACTCACATCCACACACATATATGTAAATATACATGCACATACACATATATGTGTATGTATTTATAATCCCCACACACATGTATACACGTCTATACACACATGCATATTTATATATATATATATATATATATATATATATATATATATGAAGTTTTTACACATATGCACACATACATATATACAGATGCAAACACACACATACACATATGTATATAAACTAATACATACACACAAATGCACATATATTTGTATATGTACAGACAAGCACATATATTACACAAAGCACTTCACTGTAACCAAATGAAACAATTTCCTCAGCAATCCCTTTAGTAATTTGTCCATGTCTTTAGATGCATTTTATTTATAACAAATGAAACATTTCCTTGATGATCCCTTCAGTGCTTTGTCCTTGTTTGCATAAGCACTTCACTTATACCAAAATGCAACATTTCTCACAAAAGTCCCATCAATAGCTTGTCCATGTATGCCCAAACTATTCATTGTCACCAAATGAAACATTTCCCCAATGACCCCTTCAGTAGTTTGTCCATATATGCCCAAGCACTTCTCTGATGCCAAATAAATCATTTTCTCATGACCCTTTCAGTAGTATGTCCATGTATATGCAAGTACTTCACTGCTATCCAATTAAATACTTTCCCCAATGACCCCTTCAATAGTGTGTCCCTTTCTATGCTAGCACTTCACTGACACCAATATAATTATTTTCCGTATTGATTCCTTATGTAGTATGTCCATGCCTTCACAAGCACCTCACTGACACCAAATGAAAAATGTTCCCCAATGACCTCAGCAGTAGTTTGTCCATGTATGCTGTCATGAAAGGAGATACTGCTAGCCCATATATTTAAAATTTTGTAAATAATTATATGTCATTTGTAAATATCAACATGTTTCATATGCTTGTGTTAGAAATGTATTACAACTATATGTTGTCTTTGTATCAAACTACTGGCACAAAAATGTATGTAAAGTACTGAGCTTAAAGATGTATCTACAGTGTACCCTACTGGAAAAGAATAGAAATGTGTATACACTATTGTAACTGTGTAAATGTATATAAACAGTGGAAACTGTAATGTAGAAGGTTAACTTACAAAACTTCAGAAAAATGGTTGAAATTAAATTGTTTTATAACTGCACCATAAAAGTTGGTTTCAATGCAGCAAGGTGACAGGATGTCTAAATCTTTGGAAACTTCTGCATTGTCTTGTAAGTGTTTTATGTCTTCCAGCAGCTGCAAAGATCTGAGGGCTATGTATTTTTCACAGGGAGATGCTAAACGCTGGTAGTTTCTTACAATGGGGGTTTAGCTTGGGAACTAAAGTCAGATGACAAAAAAGTGATGTCATGCTGCAAGTATCCTAGCAGCAATATTTGAGATATTAATTTAAGAACTCTCGGAGGGAGTCACAGAGCATTTTGTATTTTGTCTTTGACCTGGCAGCATCAGCTGGAAACATCCAATCACCACATCTGTCTTGCCTTGCTGTAAACAAGTTATCTAGGGTACAGTAATTTCTTTTAGATTCAGTAAGGAATATAGTAAAAATTAGTTTAGATGTTTTCTGTATTTATTTGAGACTGTCCTGCAATGTTGTTTTAAATATTTCTTGTGATTTTGAACTCTGAAGACACTGTGAATACATATTTAGTATTGTCTTGTTCTTTTATTGTTTATTATTAAATCTATTTAAACATTTGAATTGTGGCTACTCTGTCTAGAGATATTTAATTTCTTAGAATACTTGCATATCTATTTGGTGTGTGTGTGTGTGTGTGTGTGTATGTGTGTGTGTGTGTGTGTGTGTGTGTGTGTGTGTGTGTGTGTGTGTGTGTGTCTGTGGGTGTGTGTGTGTGTGTGTGTGTGTGTGTGTGTGTGTGTGTGTGTGTGTGTGTGTGTGTGTGTGTGTGTGTGTGTCAGCTACTTGTGCAGGGACATGAAGCACTGGTTGGAGAGAGAAGGTGCTGGAGGTCTTGGCTTGGCCACTCAGCTGAGATCTCAACCCTATAGCTGTGCCACTGGGGAGTCTTATTCGGGATCTGGAGAAAGAAGTAGAACCCATCCTCAGACTGACTGTGGTCCCTGTGTGCTCTTAGTGGAAATTGCACTTTACTGTGTGTGTGTGTACTTGTCATCCACCCATTGTGTTGCCAGTGGTGAGGGTTGAGGCTCCTTGATTACTAGCCAGTGGCAACATTTCTCCAAACGATCCCTTCAGTACTATGTCCATGTTTGCATAAGCATTTCACTGACATCAAATGAAATATTTCCCAACATCCCCAGCAGTAGTTTGTCCATGTATGCCAAGCACTTCACTCATATGGAATGAAACATTTCCCCAAAAGTCCCTTCAGTAGTTTGGCCATGCATGCCCAAGCATTTCACTGTCACCAAATAAAACATTTCCCCAGTGATCCCTTCAGTAGCTTGCCTATGTATGTGTATGCACTTCACTGACACCAAATGAAAGATTTCATCAATGACCCCTACTGTAGTTTATCCAGATCTACACCAGCACTGCAATGACATCAAATGGAACATTTCTGCCAGGGTCCCAAATAATCTATTCAGTAGTTTGTCAATGTCTGCACGAGTACTTCACTGACACCAAATGAGACATCTCCAATGACCACTACAGTAGTTTGCCCATGTATGCCCAAGCACTTCTCTGACACCAAATAAATCATTTCCCCAAAATGTTTTTATAGTATGTCCATATTTGCACAATCACTTCACTGACACCAAATGAATGATTTCCTGAATGACCTCAACTGTATTTTGTTCACATATGCACAAACACTTCATTGACATTGCATGAAACATTTCTGCCAAAGATCCCTACACAGGTACTTCACTGACAGCAGTTGAAACATTTACCCGAACAATCCCTTCAGTAGTTTGTCAATGCATGCCCAATCACATCAACATCACCAAATAGAATATTCCCCCAATAATCCTTTCAGTATATTGTCCATGTTTGCACTAGCACTGCACTAACAGCAAATGAAACATTTCTCCCAACAATCCTTTCAGTACTATGTCCATGATTGCATAAGCATTTCACTGACACCAAATGAAGGATTTCACCAATGACCCCTTTCAATAGTTTGTCCATGTATGCTCAACCACTTCACTGACATGGAATGAAACATTTCCCCCAATGATCCTTTCAGTAGAATGGCCCTGTCTGCACAAACACTTTGCTTTCATAAATGATTAATTTTCCCATTGATCCCTTCTGTAGTCTGCCTATGTCTTCACAAGCACTTCAATGACAACAAATGAAACATTTCACCAAATGATCCCTGCACAACCAATTTTACTGACACTATGTGTGACATTTCCACCAATGACCCCAGCAGTAGTTTATTCATGTATGACTAAGCACTTTACAGACCCCAAATGAAAGATTCCCCCAATAACCCTTTCAGTACTATGTTCATGTTTGTAGATGCATTTCACTGACACCAAATGAAATATTTCCCCAGTGACCCCAGCAGTAGTTTGTCCATGTATGCCCTAGCAATTAACTTACATGGAGTGAAACATTTGCATCAATGACCCTTTCAATAGTCTGCCCTTGTCTGCACAAGCACTTCACTGACCCATTATTTGTGGCTTTGTCCAGAGTTCTTGCTTTAAGAGGTTGAAAGGTATGCTTTAGAGTCATACCTCTGTCCAGATTTTTGCACAATGTCAAGACTTTTGCCTTATTTATTTATTTTTTTTTTTGGGCTGTTCTTCATAAAATCTGTGGCTTTCTGACAAATCATGGAAGACTGAAGTCACTAAACAATGATATGCATTTGAGTTTCAGACTTTATATCCTGCAGAAATACATGTTATCTGAAAGAGTAATATTTAAAATCTGTCCCTAGTTTGGGTGATTGTCCAAGCATTATTTTTTGCTTTGTTCAGATTTCTTGCATTAAGAGGTTGAGTTCTGTGTTTTGGGAGCAGATCATCATATACACATCATACATGAACTTGCGCACACTCACGTTCATGATATGCACATCCACACACACACACACACACACACACACACACATATATATATATATATATGTATATATATATATATATATATATATATATATATATATATATATATATATATATATATATATATATATATGTATATAGATACAGAGAAAGAGAGTGAGAGTTTGGTGTACAGTGTCTTTTCTAGAAGTTTGCCCAAAGTTGGGAGAACTGGATGACAGAAAAAGGTATGTTTTGGGCAGATTTGCTTTGGGAAGGGATAAATTAGAGCAGTTTTCCAAATTTGTTGGCATGATGTTTTGTGTGAGACATCGATTATATATATAGCTGACAGGAAGGCATAGATGTTCTCTGCAGTGATATTTGAACCAGGGAGTTTATGTTGTCAGATCCAGGAGGTGTGTCTGTAGAAATATTTTCAAGTAGAATGGAGAATTCCTTGGGGCTTATGCATCTGAAGTTGAAGAAGGAGGATATATGGTAGTGGAGAGGGCAATGCATGACCTTTGGGAAATGTGGAGTTTATTGGTGGAAGATTACTAAATTATTTAACAAAAGATTCAGGAGAAAGTTTTGTTGTATTGCACTGAATAGTGTTTGTAGACAGGATGTCTTGAGAAGGTATTTTTTGGTAAGAAGGTTACCTTCTTTCTAAAAGTGTCTGGGGGAATGTAAAAGTGTAATTTGTTTCTTTGGAGATTTTTTTGTGTCTTCTGATGGATGTCTTGGCTAGGTTATGTAAGACTATGCATAAAGTAAGTGTTACTGCCAGTTTTTAAGATTTGTTTCTAGTTTTTGCTATGCTTCATCCCTTAGAATAAAAAGATGTTTGAGTTCAGTGGATAGACATTCAGTTTTGTTGGGTTTCTGAAGCCTGTTGATAAGTGGGAAGAGTTTGTCTTACAGGTGGAGTAAAACGTTGGTTTGGCTTACATCTGCTATACTAAGATCATGTAAGGAGGGTATATAGTTCCAGCTGTGGGCTTTGAGAAAGGTTCTAAGTTTATCAATATTAACACTACTCTGGTTTCTGAAGGCTTTTAATATTTGTGGCAGTTTTGCAGGATATTTGACAACTGTAAAGGTGATTTGATAGTGGTCACTTAGTGATGGTGGCAGTATGTTTATCTTGGAGTTTTGTATGTTTATAATAATTGGGTCAATTTTGGAATGTTTGGGGATCTGAGGTCTTGTCAGCTATTTTATGAGAATGAATTCTAGGTCTGCTAGGAAAGTACCCATGTCACATTAAAAGGGCCAAGACAATTAAGAATGAAGTCACCCAGAACTATAATGTTATTTTTGGGACAGTTATTAAGGATGTTAGTGATGAGTGATTTGAGTTTATGTAGGGAAGAAGAGGGGAGTAAACAGACCATAGCTATCGGTAGTGGTTTGTCTTTGTGAGTTGGAAATTTTAGGAGATTCAATTTAGGACTGGAGTCTGAGGACAAATTTCCTTGGGCAATGACTTTTGGGTTTAGGATGTTTATGTGTATAATTAGAGATCCTCTGCCAGATTATTTACTTGGTCTGGCAGTACTGATGTACTAGTAGAAGGTTCAAAAGTGTTGCAAGTTAGAGTCTTGTTTGACCCAGGATTCTGTGACTGCTAGAATGTCTGGGTTGTGCTAGAAAATAAAAACACATACGTGGTCCATTTTTCAATTTCTCCAAGTCTTTTGGGTTTCTAATACCATGATGGGAATGGACGCTATTCCTCAGTCAAAGTACGATTAAAGTTCATGAAATTAGTATTGTTTCACTCTTTGATGTCAGCCAAAAGTGCTCTTTGCAGCACCCACAATGTATCTAGTAATGACTCCTTCTGCAGTTCGTATGGAGTTACATGTATTGGTAATATATTTAAATACGATTGTAAATTCTTTTTTATAAGACCCATTGTTCCTACTACTATTGCAATTGTCTGGGTATCTTTCTTCCATATTGCTCTCATTTCTGTCTGCAGATCCTGATATTTTATGACTTTGTGTCTCTCTGTATGCAAGACAGTGTAGTCACTGTGTGTGACAATTTCAATGATCAATGCTACTCTTGTCTTCTTTTCTTGGACCACTATATCCAGTTTTCTAGCATCTATCTTTTGAACTGTTGGTAATGGATGATCCCATGTGATGTAGACTTCTTCATTTTCTATGATACTTTGTGGCTGATATTTCCAATGTTTTTCAGCCACTTCAGTACCATAATGTTTGCATAATCCCCAGTGCAACAGTCTCGCCAGATTATTATGCCTTTCAGTATACAGTACTTCTGCCATTAGTATATCATAACAAGCAACAAGGTGTGCAACTGTTTACAATTCAGTTTTACAAAACCTACATTTGCCTGTTTCTCCCACATATTCATTGGACTTCATAAACCAATGTGTACATAGCCCACTATTTTGGGCCACCAATATTAACCTTTAATCTCTTGATTTGAATTTGCATCTCCTTAACCATTCCCGTGTTTGTTCCTGATCCACATGAGGTTCTTCCAGTAGTTTTCTATACTTACAACTATATTTATGCTTTTTCCACATTTCTTGCCTTCTCATCTAATCCTTCACCTTATATTCTTTCTTTTGTTTTTTGGCACATTCAATTGCTGCCTGATTTTTATCTACTTCTGGTTTGATTTCCATTCCTGCTTGATGCCAATAAGCTTCTGCTAGAAGAGAAGTCATCTTAGAATTATTCTCATCATGTTTCAAAACTTTTACTATGTTTGGGTCTTGTGAGGTCAGCAGATATGTGTGGAGTCCCACGATTGCAGATCTATACATATAATCAATTTCATGGGGGCCTATCTCTCCATGGGAACAGGAAATATATAATCTTGGTATGCAATGATTTTTATAAATCATTTGGAGAGCATGAAGCATCCTTCATGTTTTCTTATCTAATATATCCAAAACATTTTTGGGCCAGTCAGTCACTCCAAAACTGTAAGTTATTACAGGAAGAGAAAATTGGTTTATAGCTCGGATTTTGTCCTAGATGTCAGCTCTGTTTTCAGGATTAATTTAAGTCTTCTGAAGTATTCCTTACTAAGTTTTATTTGCACTTGTTCATGTCTTATTGTTGATCCTTCATCAGTTCCCAAATATTTATACACTCTTTTTTGCTCAAGTTCTTTTATATCACATTCTTGTCCCAAACTGATGTTTTTGTTGCACTGCAGTTTTCCTGCTTTATAGATGCATTTGCACATTTATCAAGACCAAATGACATTCTTATTTCATCTGAAAAAGTTTTGGCAACTTTCAGTTGTTCTTTCAGTTCCTCATCTGATGGGCTATACAGTTTTAAATCATCGACAAAGAGAAGGTGAGAAGTCTTTACACTTTGTTGTTTTCTAGGAGCCAGATTATAGCCATGGCCAGAATAGTAACAGTGACAGAGAGTCACCCTGGAATATCCCCCTTTGAATTTTTATCCCTGGGCTAACAATTTGTCCCTTATCATGACTTAATTACAAAGTGGTCTGCCACTGTTTTGTGGTCACTGTAATGTAGTCGTTCAGTGTGGGGGTCTGTCTTATACATTTTTGAGCACTGTTTTATCCATGAATGAGGGATACTATCAAATGCTTTTTTGTTGTCAGTCCATGCCATACTTAGATTCTTCCCCTTTTTGCAGTTCTTCACAATGACTTTATTTAATAACAAATGATCCTTTGTTCCACATGACTTTCTTTTATTGTCCTTTTGTTCTACTGCCATAATTGAGTTTTCTTCTAAATGACTATAAACTCTGTCGGCATCAATTCCCATGTATAGTTTATACGGTGTTGGAAGGCAAGTTATTGTTCTATAATTTTTAGGGTAGCTTGCAGGTTCACTCTTAAGTAGGAGCATTGTTTTTCCTGTTGTTAGCCAGGCTGGTGTCTGTTCTGGGTGTGCATATAAATAGCTCTTACTCATGGCTAAATCTTTGTGCAAAGATGGTAATACTTTTAACCACAAGTTAGATACTGCATCTGGGCTTGGGGTTTTCCAATTAGAGGCTTTTCTTAACTTTGTTTCAATCTCTCTAGCTGTTACTTCATCCCATTTCATATCCTGTACCTTTAAACTTCTTATTCTTTCTTTTAGTTCTTCTATCCATTTAGCATTTTTGTTATGTTCCACAGGAGCTTCATAGATACTTATCCAAAATGTATCTATTTCTTCTTTTTTTGGTGGTCTTTCAATTCTTTTTACCATATTTCCCAGTTCTCTGTAAAACCTTTTTGGGTCATCAGTAAATTAATTCTAAGTTTTTCCGCCTGTCCTGAAATTTTTAGCTTGTTATTAGAGATAGTGCATGATAGATCCTGGTATGTTCTAATATTGCGTATTGCTTTTATCACATCTATCTTTCTTAGTATATTTGTCAATCTGTTCCCTCTTCTATAGTCTTCTAACAGTGATACTTCTTGTCTTAACTGCTTTATAGTTTTCTCTATTCAATATTTCTATGATGCTATTTGATTTCTCCCTTTCCTTTCCCTCACTACCCTGTGTTCTTGTGGTAGAACTTTATCAGTTATTAATTTAGCTGCACAGTAATATATCCTGTTTACTTCTGTTATATCACATGGATCTCTATGAACAGTCCTAATTACTGTGTTCATTTGTTTTATCAGACTTCTGATTTTTTGGGGGGGTTTTATTAACCTTCTGTAGTCTGTTTCTTTCATTGATCTTGATATATCTATCCGTGTCTATTAAATCAAGCAATTCTTCTCTCAGCTCATTTTCTTCTAAACTGAGGGCACACCCTTGTTTTCCAATTCCTGTGGGCATTCTATAGAATGTTCTATAGCATCTTCCTGTGACACATTCTCATCAATTTCAACCTACGCTGTCCATTGCTCTATCATATGGGAATTCACTTGTATATCACTCCTCAACATTGACTGCATCAGAGTTTCCACAGTTTCCTGTTCCTTCCTTTGGTGTCTAGCTTCAAGTGAATGTTTATACTGGTTTCTTGTGGAAGGCTCCAAATCATCTTCATATGGCACCTGACCAATTGCTTCCTGTTCTATTGGTTTCCCCTTAATTTGGATATCTATTGCTCTATCCTGTTGTGGTGCTTTCTGAATTAGATTTTCTACACTAATCATTTACTTTGCAGGTAGTCTATAACCTCAGTTTCTATGGCTTTAACTTCTCCATTACTAATCTCCTTTTCCTCTTTGTGTTCTTATTGTTTGTAATGTAAAGTGTTCCATGTCTGGATTCCTTTGCCTGTATTTCTCTTCAAATATCTTTGGTGCTGCTCTTTTTGTACTGGTTAGATTTGCTGTCCCCTTTTGCATAAATATTACACCATATTAAATCTCTTTTTCTTTCCCATGTCCATATTTCTTCTTCAGATATTTCCTGATCTTCCTGTTTCTCTCTGCTTTGGTGACTCACTCCATCATGATGTGATGAAACCTGTGTTAGACCTTCTACATCAAATCCTTCACTTCGCAGGCAATCCATAACTTCAGCTTCTATTTTTTTAACTTCTACTTTACTGATCTTCTTTTCTATGTTCCATCTTTGTGATATTCTTTTTTTATTGTGAAATATTCCATATCCAGAGGCCTTTGCCTGTATTTATCTTCAAATATATTCAGGGCTGCCTTCTTTACATTGATTAATTTAGCTTTCTCCTTTGCATAAATATTGCACAATATCAAATCTCTCTTTCTTTCCCATGTCCATATTTCTTTTTTATACTTTTCAAATATCACTTGGCTTTGTTGTTTACATTCCTCAAATGCTTCTTTTTCCAAACAGACCAAGATTTCTTGATCTATATACTGTTTTTCACAAATCGGTTGTATTAATGAACACAAATTTTCATTTGAAGCTTTTGACGGTTTTTCTTGAGGAAGTATTTTTCTTTCCTGTCATTTCTCTCTTAATCGTTTTGTATATCTTGTGTCTGGAAATTCTGGGCTTTTTGCATAATAGTAACAATACATAATTTCTTTCTTATCCTCAATAGTCCACTTTATTATCTTTATGGGTCTTCTTTGGCCTATCAATTTTTGTGATTTTTTGTGGACTGCTACTTCCTTCTACAACAGGGGGACCATCCTCCTCCTGGGCCTGGTCTGGCCCCATTGCAGGAATGTTTCCTTATTTTGAGGATTCTACACTGTCATCTTTTCCAGTCCTGGCACCAGTGTGCCTACCAGGATTGGACACTTTTATATCATGGGTCTTGTGTATCCAGCTATCTTTTTTAGTTTTTGACCTACTTCTCTCCATGATATATGCTATATAAATGCAGTCTATATATCCCTGTCGCCTTGGTGAGATTTTGAAAAACAGGGTCCACCTCATGAAGGTTCTCACCAAGACTTAAGGATGAATTAAATTTCAGCACTACCACTCTCTTTGCTTGCTAACTTTTATCTCTCCACTTGGACCTCAGTGGTCCACTGTGTTACTGATGTGATGGGCTTTGAAGAGTGCACAGGCCATAATAGTAAGAGAGTAGTTCTAATCTTGAAAAAATTGAGTTGTTGGGCCTGGGTTAGTTTCAATGTTACTTTTACGAAGAAGTATAAAGATTATGGAGGATAGTTTGAAGGTGGTGTTTGTTTGTTTTTTAAGCAGACAGAAAAAAGTTTTTGACTTTTAATAATTATATAGAAGAGTGATCCTGACAGTTGTGAGCTGAGAAATGAGTTTGTTGTGATTATTGGGGAGATGTGGTTGTAGTGGTTTGTGGGTGTGGAAGTTATAGAAGTAGAGGTATTACATGGTGATGTGTCAACTGGTTGGCAAGTGTTTTCTGAAGATGTTTGGTAATAGTTTTAGGGGGTGAGGGAAGTGAAGAGGAAAGAAGAAAGTGGTAGAACAAGGTAAGTTGTAGAAGGAAGAACATATTACTGATTGGATGTGTGTTGTGTTTGTACAGGAAGTTGTAAGTGGGACTTGAGACTTCCACTAGTATTATAGTAGTATTATAGTACTGACTATGAGAGTAGGTTATGTGGTTTTATTGTATGGTCTTTTTAAGAGGTGTGCCTTGAGAGTGTGATTGTGGCTGGAGATCAGAGAAAATACTCTGGATGGTCTGGAGCATAGCTGGGGAATTGCATGAATCAGGGTAATGACATGGGACACAACTCTCTTTTTCTTCAGAGTTAATAAGTCAAGATCTGTAGCTACTAGTGAGCTCAAAAGGCAGGATGTTAAGAATTGAGATTTTGCAAAAAAGGGTCACTGCTAATAATTGTATGACAGTAGAACAATGTATGTTGGTCCACCTCTTTAATAAGGGAGGGTAGTTCCATGGAGTGTAAGAACAACCGCTTTGAGATATAAAACCCTAAAGAAAATTGACCAATGGAGATAGACTTTTTTGAAATGAAGAATCATGCAAAGGGAAGTTATGGAGTTTCCTCCTAGCTTAAGACTGTTATAAAACAGAAAAGTAGAAGTTTAAGGCAGTAAGCGCAATTGGCAGGCTAAATAGAAAATACACCTTAAATGCTTTTTCTTTTTGCATGCTATTTCATTTGCTATGATGCCTGTGGGAAGAGTGTGGGTAGAGATCACTACACAGATGATATTTGTTTGCAGTCTGATGACAGGCCCATGTAAATTAGCAAAGTTGTGAAAAGCATAGGTGTTTTTCTTTCTGTTTGCTTTTTCTTTGCTAAGGTACCTTTGGGAAGAGTTTAGGAAAAGTTCATTGTACATCAGATATTTGTTTATAGTTTGAGAACAGACCCAGCTAGCTTGGCAAAGTTGTGAGTGAATATCTCTGTAGGCAAAGAGGAATGACTGTGACTGACTTGTCAGGTTGGAAGAGACAGAAAGATCTGAATTTAGTGTTTCCACTGTGGACAGAAGCTTTTTTTGCAGGGAGCTATGGTTGGAACCTAATGCTTTAGACTACAGCTCTATTCTTTTTAATATCTGGCTTTTGCAATAATATATACACACACACACACATATATATATATATATATATATATATATATATATATATATATATATATATATATATATATATGTGTGTGATATGTGTGTTTGTGTTTGCATATATATAAGGTATTGCCAGCTGTACCAGGTGAAGTGAGACAGTGCATGTGTGGCATATGCCAGCATGGCTGGCTTAAGTTTTGTAAATAATATTATGTCATTTGTCTGTCACATTAATTTGTACAGATGCTTGTATTAAAATATATTTACAAAAGTTGCTTATGTTAAAGAAAATGCTGCAACAGAATCTTAACAGGGTTCTGAATGTGAAGTGTACCAGAGTCAGGTGACTAATTGTGATGCAATTCTATAATCAGCTGAAGGACGGAACTCTGCCTGCAGCAGTTTAATTGTCTTTGTTTTTCTTTGGAATCTGATATAAAAGATCTTTGTCCGATAACGTAGTTCAGTAACTGTTGTTCAGTTGTTTGTTGTACAGTTCAGTCAGTGTGTAGTATCTCATTTTGAATTGTGGAAGTGAGCATCTCAGCAGTATACTAAGTGAGTTAACTAGGAACAGTTACTCTTTAGTTTAATTAAGAAAAGTACAATGAAATTAGTTTAGTATTATTTCTTTTTCTGTATGTGAGATTCTATCCAAATGTATTATTTTATATTTCCAGTGACTGAAAACTCTGATATTTATTGTAACTAAATATTAAGTATTTTCTTATTTTCTATTTTTATTATCCATTATTAATTATTTTTATACCTTTTCATTGTGGCTAATCTTTTAGTGAATATTTTTAATATCTTGAGAGTACCTGTGCCTATTTCAGTGTCACTCCGAAAAGCCTTACTGCTTCAGATTCACTCTGCCATTGATATCAGTTTAAATTTAGAAAAAACAAAACAAAATCCACAGCAGCTTCCAAATAAAACTTGTATCCCACAAAATGAAGCAGCTTTTCAGGCAAAACAATAAAGCCCTGAACAGGGCAAGCTTAGGAAATTGTGAAAAAACCCATGGATGGCTCAGCACACATCAGTTCACTTTATTCCACAGGAACACAGCACATTAACACTCCGCCATATGTTTTCATTTTAATCTGATGAAGTGATTTTTAAAATGAAAACGTATGGTGGACCGTTAATGTGCTGTGTTCCTATGGAATAAAGTGAACTGAAGTGTGCTGAGCCGTCCATGGCTTTTTTCACAATTTTCTAAACTTGCCCTGCTCAGGGCTTTATTTTTTTGCCTGAAAAGCTACTTCATTTTGTGGATTATCATTATAAATTTGACACAAGTGACACTGAGTGGCATACAGCAACAGTGGTCCCTCTCCACAAAGGTGGTGCCTCAATGGATCCTGGAAACTATCGCCCCATAAGTCTCACTAGCTTGGTCTGCAAAGCTATGGAAAGGATCATCATGGACCTTATAAATAAAGATATTGGGGACCTACAGACACTGGATCCTACCCAGTTCGGCTTTGTTAAGGGCAGATCCTGCCTCTGAAACCTGGTCGATTTCTTTGAAACAGTCACCAAGGCCATTGACAAGGGGAAGGTGGTCCACACAGCCTACCTGGACCTCGCAAAAGCCTTCGATACAATACCCCACTCGGGCATTATAGATAAGCTCACCAGCTTAAATATAAACCCCTATGTCACTAGATGGGTTGCAAACTGGCTCAAGGACAGAACCCACATGGTTAGAATAGCTGGAGCCATGTCAGACTCCAAACCAGTTACAAGTGGCGTCCCACAAGGCTCAGTCTTGGGACCTCTCTTGTTCGGTATATATTTCTCTGAGGTACAGGCCAACATGGAAGGACTGTGGCTGACCAAGTTTGCAGATGACTGCAAACTGGGCGCCATAATAGACTCTCCAGCCGACACAAGCATCCTCCAAAAGGGCCTCATAGAAACAGACAACTGGTGCCAGAGCCATGGCCTCAAGCTAAACGCCAAAAAGTGTATAGTCATCCCCTTTGGCAAAAACAAAGTGCCAACAAATTACCACATAGGTGGTAATCCATTAAGTACAGAAGAAGTAATTAGGGACCTGGGGACCCAAGTTGATAGCAATCTCTCATTTGAAAACCACATGGCCAAAGTGGTTAGAAAAACATTTTATATAGCCCACCTAATCATGAAGGGATTCACATCTAGATCAGGGGGGTCATCGTGCCTCTTTACTCATCCCTCATCAGGCCCATAATTGAGTACAATGCCCTTTTGGGATGTACCTTACCAGACACCTGCAGCAACTGGAAAGACCCCAAAAGTACCTCACCAAGAGGATCAAGGGGCTCAAACAGATGCCGTATGCTGCCCAGTTAAAGAAACTCCAGCTCTACTCAGTGGCATACTGCCTGCTCAGAGGCGATCTGTGCCTGATGTATAAAGCCATGTCCAACCCGGAATTAATGGACATGCTGCACCTCAGAAAATCCAAATCCCATCGAGCTATGCGCTCAAGGGACTTAAACCTCAGCACTGAAATAAATAGGACATGCTGGAGGGACAGATTCATAACCCAGAGGCTCCCTTCACTCTAGAATAAAATCCCAGTCCAGGTTAGGCAGAGTCCCTCATTGACTCTCTTCAAGAGGAATCTTGATGAGTGGATGGGAGATCGTAGGTTTACCCCGGGTATCACTTCTGTGTCACTGTTAGACAG